>NC_072734.1:78274728-78512741 GCF_026930045.1 Uloborus diversus | reverse complement strand
AGGTCCCAGTGACCTCTCGGGGACATTCCATCGGGACTACCCTGATTGATTTGTTTTCAGTTCGCTATCGCCCCAACATTTTGTAAATGCTAGCTTCGAGCTGAATGTTTAATCTCTGCACAATGTCGATATGCGATTGCAATTTAAAAAGTTTTATGTGTGCCCCATATTACTTCTTTGGGCACCTATTAAAAACTTAATTTTTCTTAACAACTCAAAAGAATTGACGCGTGTAAGCATGCATGCGCATCAGTAGTACAGTAAAACCCGCAAAGTTAACCACTCTTGTACTTCGAACACTTGTTTAAGAGTACCGTTAAATTCAGGTACCGAATAAATCCTGGGTCAAAAGGATCACTTGTCTAAGTTGACCACTAAAGTACTACACAGCAAATGGTCAAAATTACATAGGGTTGACTGTAATACCTCTTAAGTTCATTAGTTTACACCTATCTGATCATGCCCAAAATTAAATACGATTTTATTGAAGCATTCTTTATTTTTTATTTTTTTATTTTTTTTTCTCTCTCTCTCTCTCTCATGTTGTCTATTTTTCTACAAATAAAACTGTGTAATATGACATACTCGCTTTTCCTTCAAAAAATATTTGCCCGGTAATTAATTTGTCACCAACAGATAAAACTATTTTCATCAACGTATAAAATAAAACAAATCATAGAGTTGTCAAAAGAGAGATGCTAATTAGAATTTTCAACGGTTTTTTCTTAAAAACAAATACGCTCGCGAATATCTACTTCCTTCAGCCATCTTCGCAATTAACCGCAACACCACAACAAAAGTTTTAAATTAAGTTTCTTTTCCTACATCAAAAGAAACATTTTTTTCTAGCAATTCAATTATTTACATGTATTTCATTAAAGAGACAGCATCTCCTTAAGAAAAAGTCACAAACCGAAGAAAAGTTTAATTTTTCGGGTAGAGGGACTTTATTTATTTCAGCGAAGAAAAATAAAAGGAAGTAGAAAAACAATCTGCTTCCTAAGCCAATTATGGAAATCAGTTTTGCCAGTGAGGTCAGCTTTTCTTTCTTTCTGAATTCTTAATGCTTCGCGTGTTGAATGACTTAATGCTTATTATAGGTGGAAATAGAAGATCACATTAAAATAATAAAAAGTTATGTTTGCGTACATGAAAAAACAGAAGTTTTGTGAAAAGTGTTAGTTCATCAGATTTCTGTGGATTTGTTTCAAGGGGGACTTATAAAGTAAATATAGTAGTTTATTGTTCTGGAGCATTTGTGTTATTTACTCAAAATAAAATTTTGTTTTACACAGGTGAAGTTGTGCTCCTTTCTACTATTCGTCCATAGTTTTGTAAGAAACTTTATATTTTAGAAGTAAGTTTTACATTTTTGCGGGAAACAGTTAATGAGAAAATTAACGTATACTTTATAATTTATGCTGTGAAATGTTGTTGCTTTTTTTTTATCTTAGTTGGCTGAAACTTTGTTGAAATACTTATTATTAATTTGAATAAAAAAAGAAAAAAAAACATAATGAAAAACGTCAAAAGAAAACATAATAATAAATAATGTATGGCAAATTCAAAGAGAATAGTTTAGGAAACAGACAGAATAACAGAATTATATATATACAATCGAAGATTCGAACGCTCACGTAAAATTTCGTCGTAGAGGGGAAAATATCAAGAAGAGATATCAAACATATGAAATAAATACAAACAAAGAAAAACAAAAACCATTACATGTCTCAGAATTCAACACTTTCCAGGCATTAAAATATTCATACATCAGTTGCAAGATAAGATAATACGTTTTCAGCAGAACCTGTAACATTCCTTTCAGCCGGAACCACATTTTCGACGTTCCTGTGGTGGTGTGGTTTCGGCCACTATTCCGAAATTTTTGTTTACATCGCCTAATGTCCTGTTTCATCTGCACAAGACTTCCAATAAATGTACCGTCTTTCATTGACATGCCATAAACCAACCAACTAAAGAAAATAATCTGATCTAATTTCGTTTACTTCCCATCTTCAAGACGATCAATGTAACAATGGATTTACTCCATTTCCTGGCAACGATATGCGAAATGGTGTATACTAGAGTGTATCGAAAAAACTTTTTTCGAAATTGAATTTGTCAAGTTGATAAAAAGTTGCCCCTACCGACCCACATCTAACATAAAATTTTTTATTTGAATCAAAAAATATTTAGATGCCGCACGAGGCTTATGAGAATTTGTCATTTTCTTCAAAAAATCAATTTTTTCTAAAAAATTTTTTGAATAACAGAAAAATTGTTAAAATTTTTTCAAGTTGAGGAGAAAAAACTATCATAAACAATACATTGCTATCCCGCATTTATTCTAAACTTCCATAATTTTTCCAAAAAAAAAACAAAAAAAAAAAAAACAGCATTTTACAATGCCATATGGCTTGATTAGAAAAATAGTTTCCTATCCAATTCTCCGGGATCCGGCATGATATTCTGCAGAATTAGTCCGCGGAATTAGAGCTAAGTCTCGCATGATTTCCAATCCCGCAAAGATTTTCTATGGAAACATTTACCAACTTTTGCCGCCCATAAAACGAATATTTTTACAAGCGTCATGTAAGGTTTGAATCACCTTCCTCGTATTTCTGCAAGAAGAGCAACAAAAAAAAAAAAAAATTGTGTCTCATATGATGAACAATGAAAATGAATTTGTATCCTCATTGGAGGTTTCAATTTCATACGTTTGGCAATTGAGAAAATGCGTAAAAATTATAAACGTTTTAGAAAAGTGTCACTAAAACTTAAAATTCAAAAATTTGCGCTTTAGAAAAAAATTGAAAGTGCAGTGCAGATTGCAAAACCCGCTGTAGCAGCCCAGAACACGATATTGCAACTCATCAGTAAGCTTAAGAAAAGCACTCAAAACCTTTAACTCACTAAAAGTGCATACTATTTTTCTCCGAAGAAAAAAGCAAAGAAAACCCTATCATTATTTATGCTGTCTAGCCTGTAGAAAGTGCATGCCGATGTCTTTGTCACCATGAAACTGATATTATAAATGTAAGTGGTACCTTGAAAATTATGTTGGATGAATTAGCTGCCTAATCTGCAATATTCGGCAAAGAGGCGACAGAAACGTGGATGAAACATAGGATGACTCACAGTACGTTAAGCGGCTCAAGTTTTTGAGTATCTCTTTTAAGTCAGAGGTAAAATTAGCAAATTTATAAAAAAAAACTCTTACTGAGACTGTGATTTAGCGAAACCAATTCGTGTTCACTCCCTGCTGTAATGAATCAAATATAATTACGAGAACACAAGCAATACGTTATACATTTATTTGTATGCTGTAGGGGAATGTGGGGCAAAGTGAAATGGTGAAATAATTACTTTTAGTGCCAACAATCTCGTAATATTTTAACTATATAGTAGCACATGTACTCTATTCCAGTCAGGAAAGAAATACATCTGAAGCTTAAAATTAATGACAATAATGGCAATTTTCAAAAAAGGACATTCATATTGTAATATTTTGATATAAGTCAAAAGTTATTTTTGTAATAATAAAATGATAAAATTATTGTTACTAACATTTTAAATATTAATTGAGACCTTCTAATATTTAATGCGGTATTTTTTACTTTTTTCAGTTAATTTTAAGCTTACTTGTATTTCTAATATTGTCAAGGTGAATGGAACAAAGTGAAATAGTTTATTTCGTTTACTCACTCAATTACACTGTTCGGCAAAAAAAAAAAAAAAAAACTTCAAAATGTTTCTGACATTTCGTCGGCTGATTCTTATGTTAAATGACCCCCTGAATCCGAATATGACCTCCGTTTTCTCCCTATACGTACCAATTTTTTTTAAAGGCCCCCCAAGTTTTTTTCAATTTTCCTTAGTTTTTTTTTTTTTTTGGAGGTGAAAGGAGCTTTATATTAACTGCTAACATAGTTTTGGTGGGCAAGATAAGATCAAAGTTCAAGATCATGGACACCCACCGCAAAAAAGGGGGGACTTGGGGTGTATACCCCCCCCCCCCCCCAATATTAGAAAAATCACGAAAAACGATCTTTTTATTCTGCTTTTTTAAAAAAGATGTTTGTAAAAAACATTTTCGTGTAGAATGAGAGTATAAAACTCTTCTATGACTCCTATGTCCAAAAACATTTTCGCGATGTAAAAAAAAAATGTCTCATGAATGTCGCACGTTGCATACGAGTTGAATCGAAGGTCTTCATTCAAATAGATATTCTTCTGGCTGATTCTTATATAAAATGACTCCTTGTTTCCAAATACGACCATCTTTCCCCCATCACGCCCCCTTTTTAGAACCTCCCCCCTCCCCTGATTCAGAGTCATTTATTGTTTTAAATTTTGAGGGGAAAATGAGCATTACAATAACCGTAAACATTATTCTGAATGACTAGAGATGTGCAAAGTTCTAAACCTTGTGCATATGTAGCAAAAAAAAAAAAAAAAAAAACTTGCCCCCCCCCCGAATAAAAAGGGGGGAGAGCTGTACAAAAATTGGTACATGTAGGAGGATAACGGATATCATTTTTGGATTCAGGGGGTAAATCTGCAGAAGAATCAGGCAGATTAGCCTCAGAAGCATTTGAGAGTAATTTTTGCTCCACAGTGTGTTTGGAGGGGTGCCCCCCCCCCCTGTTTTCCTTTTTGCTACATATGCATAAGATTTTGAGCTTTGCACATATCTAATCATTCAGAATTATGTTTACGGTTATTGTAATGCTCTTTTTCCCCTTCAAATAAAAAAATGGCGGAAGAGAGGAGGGGGGGTGGTAGGTTCTAAAAAGCGAGCATGATAGGGAGAAAGATGGTCGTAATTGGAAACAAGGGGTCATAAGGGTCATTTTACATAGAAAACAGTCAGAGGAATGCCTTTTTGAATGAAGACCTGCGATTCAACTCATATGCAACGTGCGACATTCATTCGATTTTTTTTTTTTTTTTTTTTTGCGTCGCGAAAAATTTTTTGGACAGAGGAAACATAGAAACTTAGTCTTATACTCTCATTCTGCTAGGAAATTTTTTTACAAACATCTTTTTTAAAAAAAATCAGAATAAAAAGATCGTTTTTTCGTGATTTTTCTTTTATTTTGAGAGGTTATACTCCCCCCACCCCCTAGCTCCCCTTTTTGCGATCGGTGTCCATGATCTTGAAATTTAAACCTGTCTTGCCCACCAAAACAATAGCAGTTAATATAAAGCTCCTTTCACCTCCAAAAAAAATTAATTGCTCTAAAACTAAAGAAAATTGAAAAAAACTTGGGGGTCCTTTAAAAAAAAAGGTACGTATAGGGGGGGGGGACGGAGGTCATATTCGGATTCAGGGGGTCATTCTACATACGAATCAGCCGAAAAAATGTCAGAAGCATTTTGAAGGTTTTTTTTTCTTTTTTTTTTTTTTGCCGCGCAGTGTTATTTATAAAATCACTTACGGATTTATTTATTAATTTAATTACGTTTCTTCATTCATTAATTCACTTATTTATTCATGCCTTCACCCATTTTCTTATTCATTCACTATTTTATACGGTCAGTTATTTTTCTTCATGTATTAAGTATTTTATTTATTTAAGTATTCGTTTATTGTTTCATTATCTTTTTGTTATTCATTCTACCCTTCTTTTAATCATTCATTTGATCAAATACATGTTTCATGAGTGAATAGAACATTTTTCATTCAGAAAAATATTTTATTTTTCTCTCTTTCTATGAAAAAAATAAAGGGAAAAATTTCCACTTTTTTTTAATGTTTTTTCTTTGTAAAGTGTAATTTTCAAAAAAAAATTCCAATTTGTTCATTTAAAAAAAATTTAGCCAGTTTAGCAATTTCACTTTACCCCACATTCCCCTATTATTTTTTCTATAATAATAATTTTTCCGAAAAGAGCCCCTATATACCTGTCTTCCTCCTTTTCTCTTTACATCATCAAAGATAGCTAAAATGTTTTAGACGCATCAGTTTTTACAATTTTCCGGATACCACCCCCCCCCCCCCTCCAAACAGAGTTTCCTTCCTCTAACATCACCAAAGATAGCTTTGAGCTATACTTAAAAAAAAACATTTTAAAAATATTGTGTTTAATAATACCCTTATTCCTCAAGTTACCTTACAAAAATCTTTTTAACACTTTAGCTTCAAAATCTTTTCCGCTGAAATGAGCCCCGAAACATAAAACCCAAAGCTCCTTAAAAATGCCCTAAATGTACAGTTTTAAAACTTCATTCTTACATTTTTTCCTAGAGGTATCCTTCCCCCATCTCCATAATTTTCCCCATCTTTACATAATTAAAGACAGCTTAAACATATTTCAGACTAGATAAATCTCCTAAGGCGATCTCCCTACGCCCTCTCCAGAACAATAAAAATGGCTTAAACTTGCGTTACTAATATTGAATTCGGTATTTTTCTCAGAAAAAGGTCTGATATTTCCTGTTTCCTCAGTCTGTGGTCACCCTTAATCTATCTCTCAATGTGAAAGAACATGTAACAACTAAATTACAATTGAAATAGTTTTTACACTGCAACAGACATCACGTTTAGTTATCCAACAATTTTTACTAAGTCTTTCATGGAACTTTTCATGGTTCAAAAAAAAAAAAAATGTTTTTGTGTTTACGTTATCAGGTTGTACCTGTTTACAAAGAACTAAAGGTTTTTTTTTTTCAAAGAAATAAAGGGTGAAATTTTTTATTCACATGTTTTTTATCACACGGCAAATTAAAAAGTGGGATTAAAGAAAAAACTATTAAGCATTTTTTTTCTGAACTAGCGGTTTTAACTATTTTTGTGTCATGACCCCATTTTTAAGAACACGAGACCTGATACATGTATTGTACGTACTCAAAACACACATTCATATAAGGCTTCCTGTTTGCTCTAATTGCTTTAATGATTTCAAAAATTTGACTAAGATACTTAATAAGATTTTTAGCTAATGTTTTGAACTCAGATTATTCATTCGAACAATACTTTGCTTGGCATTTCTGCAAAGCATCGATCATGAAACTCAAATTTCATGATTTTTTTTTTAACTTCAACAGATAATAAAATTAATTATCCATAAATAAGATGCTAAATGGTACGCAATATTTTATCCTCAAAATTCAAGATAAAATTGATTGATATGAAACATTAGACAATATATTTCGTCAAACATCATTACTTAGAAGAATCTTGATCTCTGAACCTAGGTTCGAATCTCATTCATACTATTGTGGTAGATTTTGATCATATTCAAGTTTAACCTAATCTAAGCCGCAGAACCTCCAGCGATTCATTCTTTTTCGGTTTGTTAAACCAAAAAGTTGTGCACAAGATGATTGATCTTATGGGATGTTTGCAAGCAAAAATACTAACGTATCAAAAAATTGCTAACCACAAAAATAAAATCACCTGAACTATTTGTAAAAACAAAAAGTAGATGACAGAACTTATAAAATGCATTTAGATGAAAGAGATGTTTTTTTTTAAAGATTGAAATTGAACAGCGTAAGAAATGCCCTTCGACCTTCATTAGAAATGTTTTTGGGTCATAACCCGTAGTTTAGGAGCCCTTGTTTAAACCTCTAATTCCGATGCTCTTAAAAAAATCTAAATCAAAAGATAAGGACAGGAGCCCTAAATCAATCGTCAAGTTTCAAAATTAGAATCGTAACACGTTAGTCTTAACGTAACCACACAGTTTTAAAACACAGGATCATTTTCTTTCAAAACTTAAGCGGTATGGTAAATTATTAGTTTATTTAAAACAAAAGTATGAAGCTCAGTAAATGTACAAATACAAAAATTATCTGTAAAGAACATAAAAAAGGAAAGTGGCGTACCTTTTGACTATTCAAAAATATCGCGAAAATGATTGCGGCCGATCCAGATTGTTTACAAACATGGCGTAGCTAAGAAACCAGTGATTTCACAAGCACTCTCAAATCTGCGCGCTACTCAAGTGTATTCCCAAATTTCGGCTGAATAGAGATTCCCAGCAAAACACATTCGGTGCACTTTTGGAACGTTTTCTTTAAAACGGAACGGATTAGTAAAACATTTCAGCTTCATTTCTTTGTACACAACACATTCGAAATACATTTTAGCACATATTCAGGCAACTGGAACACTTAAAGAGTTTCAAATGTGTTCCGATTATTTGCAGTGTAAGTATTATGTATTCACAATAAGCTTCAAAACGTTCAACCCAAAAATTAATCGACTTAGTAGAGAACAGATTATTCTTTCTACATGCTAGAGCGATGCTCGACTAATGCTCAAAAACATGTGAGGATATTTGCTAGGGAGCAGCATCAATCTGTTACGACAGTTGGCTCTCCAGTCTTAATTCGTTTTGAAAAAAGGGCACTGCAAAAACGAGGCCCGGTCTACCCTAGTATGGAAAAAGCTTGGTATTATATGATAATACACATAATATTCTACATACTATGTTTTGGTGTTTAGTTTTTTATACTTAATTCTTGTAATAACATACTTTTATGTAATAAAATGAAAGCGATGTTTGCAAGATTAATTCATAACCTTTATTATTATTTTTAAATAAATGTATCAAAATTTCTTTATTAGTAAAGAAATTTTTTAACCAATATTTGCAAAAAAATAGGTTTTAAAATCTAATGCATTTATATTGGAAATTCTAACTTGAACTTTCAAAAGATCTTATTTTTAAGTACTATTCAGGAACCTAAATGCCGCATGAGAACACCTAGCTATATTACTCACAATTTTCAACTTGAAAAAAATTCAACTTTTTTTTTCTGTTATTCAAAAAATTTTTTAGAAAAATTGATTTTTTGAAGAAATCTATAAAGTTTAGGCCTCGTGCAAGACACCTAAATATTTTTTGATTCGGATTTTTTTTTTTTGAGCAATCACGATTGCTTATTGCTTTCATTTGACTGTTTTTGGCGTGCTATCATTTTTCCCACCGGCGCGGCGCCACCCTCTGCCAGAACCACCCTTCGCGTCGGCCGGCCTCACGATGCTGCTCCTCTAGCGAAAATCATCTCCAGGTTGCGTCCATATCCTACACACACACGCATACATACACGCACCAACACACACGCACACACAAACACATACACAAACACCACCATACACACACACACATACCCCTACACAAACATATACACACACGCATGCATACAGATATCTACACATACCCACAAATACACACAACTGCCCACACATTCATGCCTGCACACAGACACAAACACATATGCTTACACACATATACACATACCCCGCCCCCACGCACACAAACACTCATACACACAACTACCCACACACTCATGACTGCACACAGACACAAACACACATGCCTACACACATACACATACCCCTCCCCCCACACACATACAAACACACACTCGTGATTGCGAAAAACATAATTTGAATTCAAGATGACAAAATTCAAATTATTTTTCGTGTGTGTGTGTGTGTGTGCGTGTAAGATGTGGGTCGGTAGGGGCAACTTTAACAACTTGACAAATTGAATTTCAAAAAAAAAATTTTTCGATACACCCTAGTGTATAGCCATAGAAATGACAGTTTGAGCACTCACTCATAGTTTGAAAAAAATGAAACTGAATCGCACCTACTTTGTCATGAAAAAATTCACAAACCAGCATTTACAAGAAGTGAAAAGACATTTATAAGGTATTGCACAGAGAGTTTAGTTGTAACAGTTTTTGTATAGATATACATCTAAACTGTCATATTACACTAGCAGTAAGTGTTAAAACTAAAAAGTCTGGGGTGTTCACCCTCAAAAACCCCCTCGCGACGCTCCCAGGATTTTTTCCCTTCATAGATGACTCAAAGCTGTAAAGACGAAATGCAGTACATTTAAGCCACTGGACAAAAAATAACTTATGGTGGCATTCAAATTAGTTTTGAAGAAACAGGAAAACATCTCAAGATGGTTGATAGTCTACCAGTTCTTTCTATTCGCAACTCCAACAAACTATAGGGGGCGCTGCAGTCACTGTCTAATGGCGGATGAAATAACTAAAACAAACGCACGCTGTATGCTTCTAAACTTACGAAATGAGAGAAATTTTTGTTCGCATGTATGATTTTTTGTTCTTTATTCATTTGAAAAGATTTTTCAAAGTCTTTTAATTATTCTGACCCATGTAGAAAGAGATTAGAAATCAAAAAATATTACGAAAGTAAAAAATTTATGCAGAACACACAGTAAGTTGTTCTGAAGCAGCCATTTTCACGATGTTGAATTCGGAATTCATAAATTTTTGGTTCGCTTCAAACAGCATTTTCATTTTGTACCGTTTTTTCTATACATTAGTACATATTATGTCCAGTTTCGTGACATTTCCGGCATTTGTTGAAATTTTTGTCACATAGTGCACATACGTGACAGACTGTCAAGAGTAACATTTAACACTAGATAATTTATTTCTATGACTACATGATTGGATATCAAAAGAAATCATCATGCATTTAATTCATTCGTCATGGAAATGATTTAACTGATATGCGAAATCTTGTCAAGATACATTATTCTTTCACACAATTTTAAAACCATAACCCTATAAACAGATTTTTGGCGAAACTCTTCCACCGATAATGACAGTTTTTGGAGAGCAATAAAGTTAAGTTGGCGCGATATTTTAGCGATAAAAATTCCAAACTTTTATTTTTTATTGTTCAAATTCTCAACGTTCTTTCTGGATTTGTCAATCTGTTCTGCGATAAATATTTTCAAGAAAATTTATTTGCATACTGTCCATTTCAGTTGGATGCTGTAGTAAGAAAGGTTATTTAAATCATTTATGTGGAATTAGGTTAAGGAAAAGAGTAGTTTTTCAGCATGGTCCTAGTGTCCAGTCAATGTAGTTAAGTCCGCTTTTTTTCATCGAATTGAAAAACTGATATTTATTCAAATTCACTCAGAACAAGATAAATAAAATGTGTACTCACAGTTTATATCAGAAATTTTTGATGTTACGCTGTTGCGAATGACGATTCCAAATGATGAATTACGCAAATAAAAAAAATACACATAGCAAACTGTTTGTTTTGCCCAAAATGAACACATCTAACGCTATGTTTTAGTTTTTTTCGACAGTTTTGTAAATATCCGCAAGGTAGCGTATTCGAGCTCTGTAGTTGCGAATACTTTATAGCCGATTTTGACTTCAATACAAGTAAAAGATTATTGATTTTTCAAGGCAAATATTTAATCGTAATCAGTGTAGAAATGTTTATGACGTCACCGAAGTTACGGTCGCAATCAATCATTTTGTGCTTTCACAAAACTTCGCGAACAATTTACTAACTTTTCCGACTCCAGGAAGCCGAGTCTATAGTGACGACCGAATGAACGGAATTGGATTAAAGCAATTTGTGGGAAATTATATTTATTAAATATACAAATGGCATGAAAATGACCTATTTGATTCTTTTACTGGAAAAAATACGTTTTCGAATGAATCTTACTTTCAAGTGCTTTATTAAATGTTGTTAGCTAGTACAAAAAATGTTTAAGTGACAAAAGATAACTATCCTCCTTTAAAAAAAAAAGTTTACCAACAAGCGAAGAAAGCGACTGGCATTTGAATGTAAAAAGCTGTCTCAGTATATTGAAACAAAAATAATGAAAAATGAAAATTACATTTATTAAATTTTCTGAAAAAAAAATTTAAAAAATGTAAAAATTTCATCTGTTAAATAAGACGTTCAATTTACGAAAAAAATGGCAGACATGGGACTGCGGACATAAGTAAAAACTTAATAAATTTGGTTTGCTTGGCACGCACGCGCGCGCGCGCGTACAAAAATAACAAATTTCTTTTGTTTATGCATACCAATATGTATAAACAAAAGAAATTTGGTATTTTTGTACGCGCGCGCACGCGTGTGTGTGTGTGTGTTTAATTTTCATTTATAACTAAGAGTAACTTCAAAAATTAAAATTTTATAATTTGTAGATTTAAAATATTAGCTACAGTCTAGTTTTAACATTTATCAGCAATGCGAGCACCAATTATATACATTTGGTTGATCTATTTCTGTTCGTTCACAAAGTAAATATTCATGCAAATATAGGAAATATTCGAAAAGGAATAGGAAATATTCTTAGTTTGTGTTATTCAGTTTTTTATGAATACAATAACAAACAATACACATACTTAACATTCAATGCAATCAATTTACTGCATTAACCCTTTTTAGCTGACTTGGCGGAAAAGCCGACGTGCCGTGAGATTGACCAGCATGCCGGGAAATTTGAATTTTGAGGCATGCAAATAAAAAAAAAAAGATATAAATTTAGAAAAACATGATTTAAATAAAAAAATCCATTTTTTATCTTTTCGAATTTATGTACATCATTCATATTCAATATCATGATTTTTTACGCCATGTTGATCATCATCATCATTATTATATTCCAAAACTGCTATAATAGGTTTATGGTAACCAAAATAGGAAATAAAAAACTTTGATTCGAATCTGTTTCAATATTGTTTAAAGACTGCATCAACTGCACTTCTGTAACTTGTTATGCTAGGATTGCAATCATCGAACATCTTTAAATTAAGTTCTCCACTTAAATATTTAATTAATGGTCGATTTTAATCATCTACAAAGTTGATGTTGAAATGCCCACTCAAAATCAGTGGAAATTCATCAAAAATCTTCCCACTTTTATCCTAAAGTAATGCAAAAGCGTCTTTAGAATAAATAAAAAACTTTTCATTCAGAAATTCTCGTATTGCGCTTGAAGACTTATCCGGTGATATATAAACCGCAACCATAACAATTAGCTGTCCATTTTCGGAGAGGCAACGGCAAGCACAATGTCTCATGGATATCATAAACGTTGTTTTTTTCTCATCGCAAAAAACACCCAGCGCCCGATGAAGTTTTCACTTCTGAAATATTATATGAGGGTGAGAACCGAACTCACGATAGGCAGCTTGTTCGATTCTTGAGACTGATGCTCTTCCTATTGTGCCACAGAGCTTCGTAATCTTAACGAAAAAAATCGCACGTAAAGGAGCAGAGAGAAGCCGCGCATGCGCTGTATTCTGGTGTTGGTATGGTAACGGTTTTTTGGTGTCGTGAAATGGATGTTGTTTTCACACCTCAAAAGTGCTCAACGTGCCTAAAGAAGTGTTCACTTCAAAAACGATATTTTAATGAAAATGGAATCCACTCTGCTGCGTGATTTATTCCAAAACAGAAGAGGGGATTCAATTGAAAGAGGGGTTTCGGAAATAGCGGCGTTCTGATGTTGGATGACAGTACGAAACCACACTCGACGACGGCGCCGGAAAACCATTATTCAACTTGTGTATCTGAATGCCTGCACTATCCGCCATGCCATACAGTTCCGATCTCACACCAAGTGACTTCCATCTGAGGAAGAATCTGAAGTAAAGCAAACCGTTAAACGCTTCTTCCTTCTGCAATCCCCCGAGTTTTTCCTCGAGGGCTTTTTGAAGCTTAGCAAGCGGTATGACAAATGTCTCTATGTCCTTTGTACTTTTGTGGAAAAATAAATAATATCTTATCTTCAATGTCTCATTCTATTTTTTTACTTTCACACACATCTCTGTCTACAGTCAACAGTAGAAACTTATTTTCCGACCTTCCTCCCGTACGTTCACGTGTCACTAATGACTGAAGCTAGTACTTTTATTGAAACGATCTCCTTTCCTTAGGCATCAAATAAGCGGATAATACCTGTCCTTACGAGGATGATATTATTTGTCCTTTCACGGATAACATTATCTGCTTGCTGGACTTTATTTATTTCAATAAGAAAGAAGGAAAGACATTGATTTCTGAAAGTTAATTCCGATTTCATCATTTTTCATTTCAATTTCGTACAATATATATCCAAACTGCATTTGAGAAAAACATGAGTAAAATATTCTTACTATAGTTTTTCAATATTGGCTTTTTACTAACTGCACAATATCCACCTATTTTGTTACATTAAAAATCACTTTAAAGCTTAAATGATTTATACCTTGCATGATGTGATTTTTCCTCTTGTTCTTATTTTTGAGAATTCCATTTCTGGATGGTTTTTGTCTGCTGAAAACACTTAACACGAAAATTTTATTCTCTTTTAAATGCAGTTTATTAGACAAAATAGAACATCGTTTAATATCCTAATAAGTAATTTGTCCTACCAAATAAAGCCACCGCATGATTGCGTGCTTTAATTGGACACGAAACAAATCAATAAGAACGAAAATTTAAAAAACTTTCATGACGTGTTCGGCAATGAGTTGCTAATTTGTGCTTTATGAACGTTGTATTTCATACTGTAACTTTGTTGAACAAAATAATTTGCTCACTTTGTCTCCTAATTTAGTTTTTAGTAACTGAGTAACTACTTTAGAGTTTTGCAAAAACATCTACAAAACGAGCTGATGTGTGCCTCACATGACTTCCTTTTACTCCAATTTAATGCCGTTTTCCCATTATTGGTACTTTAATGTGATTCAATAGTTTACTCTCTAAACATCACCAACAGTGGCCAAATTGCAACAGATTTTTAAGAAAAAATCGCCAAATTTAACGTCAAGTTGGTGACAAAACTTGGCGACCAAAAGACTGGCGATATACCGCCAAGTGTCCGCCAAATTGTAACACCACTTGAGTTTACATCGAAATTAAAAATGATATCCCCCCCAAAAAGGGGCAAAAGATCCCCTTTGGAGCATCCGAATGCAACCAAAAAGGGAGGTGCATAACTAGACTCCACTAAGAGTCTAAGTACCAAATTTCAACTTTCTAGGACATTTCGTTCTTGAGTTATGCGACATACACACACACATACACATATGCACATACATACCTACATACAGACGTCACGAGAAAACTCGTTGTAATTAACTCGAGGATCGTCAAAATGGATATTTCGGGTGTATGTACGTTTCTAGGCATATATCCACGTGTGGTCGGGTTGAAAAATAAACTCAACATTCACTCGGGGGTAAGCAAAATAGAAATTGAGGCCGATTTTTGAGTGAAAACGTTTTTGCGAATACAATACTTCCTATTTTTGTAAAAGGAAGTAAAAAAACTACAGTAAATTGCACTGAAAAAAATAAACGATTGCAACGCTAATTGATACACCACGTGACTTACAGATGCAAAGTAGATAAAACCGTATTTCCCCTCACTCGATGTGCTCCGACTCAAATGGTGGTCAGAAAAGTCACCTGCCAACACGAAGGTATAGTGCTGAAGGTCCCGAGTTCGAATCTACTACTCGCATTTTGCGCTTTTTAATTCTCGTTTATTCTACCGTAAAATTTAACAGTAAGTTATTTACCGTAAAATTTCAGGATTTTTTTGACAGTATACATATACGATGGGTTTACTCAGAGCTTGATTTGCAAAGCAACTCACAGGAACTGAGCTCCTGCACAGTTACTACACAGTTAAAGTACTACTAGATAGGTAGCACTGAAAGCTGAGTAAATATTTCACCATTTCACTTTGCCCCGCAATTTCACTTTGCCCCACACTCCCCTACTTCGTCTTGCATTGCATCAGCCGTCAACTGAGCCACAGCCAGACGTCGATTTGTTTTTACCCAGCAGAACAGTCTCCGGAGCCCTTTTTCTTCGATGGCACGCACTAGCGGATAAAGGGGATTGATGGGAGTCAGTATTTCCCTCCCCCCCCCCAAGTATGTTCCCCAAGCCCATGGGAAAAATTTTAAATGTTTGCTTGGAAAATATAAGAAAATGTCGAAACAATGAAAAAAAGTAAATATCTTTTTGAATTCAATTTTTTTGGGCATTACATGAAGTGGTGGATACAAAGAAATGGGGAGGGGGTCATGAGAGTCGTGAACCCCCCCCCCCCAATCTATGAACACACTTTTTAATCTGTTATAAGGTTCATTGAGTTTGAGAAGTGAAAATGACTGCTTGGAAAAGAAAGATAAGAAAACCTGACCGAAAACACAAGAGACAGTAAATAATTTTTGAATTACCTTTTTTGGGGTTATTACATGTCACTTTTCTACTTATATGTTGGCAGTAAATTAGCTCTGCTTGAGACAGTCTCTTCTTCGCGGCAGCTGTCTTCAGGCGCCAGTATAATGAAAAGAAGTGTCTGCCGCCCGATCGCTTTTTATAGAACAAATTTAATCGCCGATAGTTATTTTAATCTGCCAATATTTTTTACGTAAAGTCTCTGTATGTTATTCTTTTCTGTAGTGATTTTTAGGTAGTTTCGTTTTTGTTCGTGCTGAGTTTATTTTTAAATGAGCTGTAAATAGTTTGAATCAGTGTTTTGAATTTTGTGTCGGGCAAGAAATGTAAAATTTTAGTATCGTGTTTGCCCGAAGCCTTGTTACACGAGGGTTTCCGTAATTAGGCCATCGTATTAGACGGAAACTGTGCTGAAAAATGCCGCGTTTTTTAGAAAAAGGACTACCTGTAAGTAAAATAATGAAGCGTTCGGGTGACAAAACATTGTTGTATTTTTTGAAAAGTTAAGAAAACTGATGAAACCAAAAACGATGTAAACATATCCGGAGTTTTTGTATCAGACTCTGAGACTGCGATTTTCTAGAAAAGAATCGAAGAGTATTCATCACTTTCCGAACTATATTCATAAAATATTTAATTTTAAAAGATTTCCGTCGCATTTTTTACTATTATTTAGTGAAGTTTACTGTATTTTTCTGCATACAAAATGGATTTGTGTCCTGTGTTGAGTATTATGCTAATGTTTAATCAATATCTAAGTGTATCACGTTCATAAAACATTTAATTTTTATTAGATTTTTGTTGTATGTATTTATTGTATTGTGTTGGTTGGTGTGAATACTGGTCTGAACAGGTTATATTACAACTTCACTAGGTCATTTTAGTATATTGAATTATTATTAATTAAGTTTAATTAAAAATAATTCAAGTATATTTAATTATTAAAATAGCTAAAATTGATTAAATTTTCCACCAACTAATGGCCGATTTTGTGCTTTTGTTGACATCTAAAGAAAACTAAGTACAAGAAAATTGCCGTTCGTAAGACAGCATTCCTTGAGCATGACCCCCCCCCCCCCCAAATTGAAATCCTGTATCCGACCCTGATGGCACGTGGACAACCTGAACTAAGCGTCTGCTGTTATTCTCACCGTCATTTTTCCGTTTTTCATAAATACTGACAATGTAAAATCATGGGAGCAGTCATGCATTTTGGGAAATACTCGTTCTATGTCCTCGAATCATTACATTCTGCCCTCTCTCAAATTTACTTTGAACAGCTGCATTTCGCATCGCTCGCAAAAGTAACTGCTAGAATGATTCCTTATATTCTCCAGCATCAGTTAAATACGAAGTTCATTTCATCTTGTGCCTTCCACTTCATCCAGACCAGTTCATATAAAAATTAAAGGATGGTTATAATGTTTTGGCTTTTCAGGAGAGACAAACCACCCTCCTTCAAGCTAAAAATTTTGGCTTACGGACCAGTTTGCAACACGGAAACTGACAGATCACTGTGATTCTCATCTCAACAGCAGTTCAGGTTAGTGGGCATTTTTTATGCTCTTCTAGTGGTCAGTGTATTTTAGTACATTTTATCAAAACCGGTACACTTAACAGAAGAACTTAAGAGAAAATCAAATCTTTGCTTAATTCAAAATGTAAATTTTTTCAATAGAACGCTAACATTCTTGCCCATTCATATGTAACAATAATTAACTCACCCCTTGCTCACCGATTCGTGTAAAAAAATGAGAAAGTGGCTCACAGAATTAAAGCCCCTACTAGGGTGCAGTGTAAAAACCTTTTAGCTATAAAACGTTGAACCTTTTAGCTATTAATTATCAAAACGTAATGCCTATAAAAAGTTGTATTTTACACTGGATAAGAGAAATTACGTGCTTTCGGAGCTTTTGAAACATATTTTAAGGGTCCGTTGTTGTACATTTGTGTCAAAATTCAAAAGAAAAAAGCATTTTAATATAAGATGTGATGCATAATATTGACTTTGCTAATATCAAACAGTGAACAAAGCTTGAGCTAAATGTTGCTTGAGGATAGTGCAAAATTTTATGTTATCAGAAAATGCCTTGAAAGTCCACAGTACATTGTTACAGAAGAATAAAATGTTGGAACTGGTGATAGGAACTTAAAAATCTGAGCATATTGTAGTTCGATTCTCGTTTATCTTTGGATTATTTTTGTAAAAAAAGGAATAAGTAGGTAAATTAAAATAAAATTAAATGCATTATAATTGAATCAAATAATGTACATAACTTGAAATTAAACACAATACTAAATTTAACGTTAATGTCTATTTAATCACAGGTGCACCCCGAACTTAAATTTTTGGGAGGGCGGAAAGTCTAAATTTGCTGAATGGATCTCCAAATTTTGCCGAATTGTGAAATAAAATTTTCCAAATAAGGAAATTTTTGGAAGGTCACAGTGGCCTCCCATTGCCCTTACTTAAGGATAGAAAGTACGGCACGTTATCAGAATGTTTCATTAACGAATGAAAATGCGCTCCACATCCAGACCGAACAGCAGTATCAAAATTATGGTGTGAACTCAAAGCCTTCAAGCTGCGAAACATGTGACATCTCTGTTTCCCCCGGCCCACGAACTAAAATAAGCTGCCAACAAAGCAGATGGATTGCCCTGTCACTCGAAGTGACAAATATATTGCTGACACCGCTTTAAACCCAGCTTCACGAGCATGTGTGGCTGCGATGTTTAACATAATGGAAAAGTCGTTTGATAAAGGTCTGCTGACAGAGAATTAAGCTGCCTCTTTAAATGTAAATCTTTTATCAGATGGAGTGTTAATACACATGATACATTGGCGAGTCATCGTTTAAGTTTTGCTCCGAGAAAGAATTACAACAATGCTTAAAAGGTGTGGCTAATGTTGGAAATTCGCGTTGGCATTTTTCTCGGATGGATAACAGTAGAGTTGAATTTGTTTATTAGGAAACCTGAAATATTAATAGCTGACTATAATTTGAAAAATTTAAGCAGATTAAGTAGACAAAATTGAAAAAAAAAAAAAACCTAAATCAATACAATAGAAGTGAAACTTTTGTACTACAGGGAAACATTTTAATTATTCATCAACCACATTTGAATAGCATTAGCTTATGCTTTTCATTTATTTATTTAAAAATAATTATATGCATTTGTGTAGCTGTGCATCATCTTCTTAAAATGAGAAACTATCATTTTCGAACATATTTTAATGTTGCCCCAGAGCGCAATCTGACTGACAATCCCTGTGTCTCAATCGGCAGAGCGCTGAGCTTCAATCCATCAAACCTCGGATCGAGTCCCAACCAAGACGTTTCAGGCATACTCACAACAAAATTGAATATTTTAATGAAGAAAGTAGATTATAACCAACGAGAACACTAAACAATACTCGAAATGCGTTGGTGGTACATACTTGTTTCAACTGATGCTCTGTTGAAAACCAACAGCTATACTCAACGCAGTACAATGAACCACGGAAAGATAGCGTGAAGAGCACATGTACCTACTTTCGTCATACAAAAAACAACTGCGTCACTTCCGTTACACTAAAGTTTGCCGATAAGAATTTCAAAGCCTTCGCATAAAAAGTTTCGCTTCAAAAGACATGTTGACCAACTGGATATTTTCTTAGAACACTACGGTTACATAGTACAGCCTGTGTAACTGCATGTTGAGAAGATGTTTCTTTATACAAATATGCCAAGTTTTCCTATTTTCTGGCCAGTAAGGAAGTTTGTCTAGTTAAAGCCTGTAGCTGTAAAAGTAGATATTTCTTTTTTCAATTTTTTTCGTAAATGTGTTTTTTCAAAATTATCTCATTGCAACACTTAGGCAGGCTAACAACCCTAGACATTCATTTACAGAGTTTCAAAATGGACCGCTAAATGATTTAAGCAGAACAGGAAAAGTTATTGTAAGTCATATCTTTTGTAGCGACAGATTTGTTGATACTGCCCAAAAAATTGTTTTGGGGGGATAGAAACCTACTTTTCAGCCATTTTTCAATTGACCATGAAAGCAGTTTTTCCTCAAGGTGCACATCAAGTTGGGGGAAAGCTATCTTCATGAAGGGCTGAGGGTGAATGTTTCAACTAGAGACGTACCGAGTACTCGGTAACTACTCGGTACTCGGCCTACTCGGCCAATTTGTCGAGTACTCGGTACTCGGCCCAAATTCTGATCAGAAACTCGGCCAATACCGAGTAGTTGCAAAAAATTGAATATTGTCCAAGACAGATACTAAATTGTTTAAAAAGAAGAGCAAGCATTATATTCTGCAATCATTTACAATTTAAATTTTGAGAGTAATGCAGTTTGTAATGCTTCAATAGAATAAATCTTGATTTTAATGTCCCCAAAGTAAATAAAACTTTTTTTTAGAAATTATGCAAAAAAAGGTAAGTATAGAAAATATGGAATTTTTATATTAAAAATGGATTTTTGCTACAAACAAAAATTAGTTATAAAAAATATAAAAATACATTTGCTTAAAAAATAAAAGGAAACAAAACAACGTTAAAAGCACAGTGCATGAACACTGCAGACATGTGTTTTGGCGTTACAAGGAATTCCTTTTTCAATGCACAAAATGGGAGCTCGTGGATTTAAAGGCATCCGACAAAAGTCAGATTTTTTTGTCAAATGTCTTTACATTCTTTAACTCACATGTTATGCACTGAAAAAGACGGTCCTTGTAACGGGAAGGGAGGGGGGCAGAAACACGTGTCTGCAGTGTTTCTGCATATTTGTTTTATCTGCTTTTAAGAATTATTTATGTTTGGCGGACTAGAACTATGATTGGTATACAGTGAAACCCCTCCTAACAGACACCCTTCAAAGGCGGACACCCCTCTTATGCGGACAATTTTTAATTCCCCAGTTCCAATGAAAATAACATTATTAAACCCCTGTCCTGCGGACACCTCTCTATTGCGGACAAAAAAAATTGTCCTTTTAGTGTCCGCATTAGAGGGATTTTATTGTTATTTGTTTTAATTCCAACTTGATTAATCATACCTTTTATTTATTTATTTTTAATTTTAAAAATAATTTTTTTGTAACATTTTTGACACAAACAAAATTGTTTATGTAATGCGTAATTAAATTTCAGCAGGAATTTAGTTTTAAAAACTATTATATGGACCAGGAGGTCTATACTACTATTCCAATAAGTTCAAAATTCATCACATGTGTGTCGGTGGTTCTTAAAACATAATTTTTACTTGGTAACTCGGCCGAGTGGTGAAAGGCCGAGTACTCGGTAACTCGGTACTCGGCCGAGTAGTGAAAAACCGAGTACTCGGTACTCGGCTACTCGGCCAAAGTGCTACTCGGTACGTCTCTAGTTTCAACTATCTTAAATTTTAAAATGAAGACTAAATTCGTCATTATATATTATGTTTTAGTTTTTTGTTACATTACTCGAGTTTTAATCTCTCACATTCATAAACGAATTTTCGAACAGTTTTTGCAAAAAATACTACAATATAAGAGCATAAAGGAGAAAAATCCTAAGACGAAAAATGATTTTCTGAACACGATAACAGCTGTTAATGTTTCCCATCTTCCAATGAGAGTTTTCTTTTTCTCTCCCCTTGCAGCCGAAATGTTTTTGCTGCTTAGCTTAGCCATCCCTCAAATTACTTACCGACAACTTGGCTTCACTCAACCGTGCCCTCGGATCGTCACGTGCGGAAAAACTCCTCGTTTCTGCTACTTTTTCTCTCTTTTGTCTCATATAGAGTTTCAGGAAACAAGTTTTTTTTTTTTTTTTTTTGTAGCTGAATAAAAGCGAAAAAGAAGCTATACTGTAAGAAGTAAAGCTCTTTAATCATGTGCTTTGGTCAAACAAGACATCGAAGTTTTTAGAAATTTTTTTATATTTTTATTAATTTTAATTTCGGTTTTTAATGTCACAACTTTAATCAATTAAACATTTTATGCATTGAATTTATTTCTACTAACTAACACTCAAAATAGTTCATAGTTTAAACACCAAGAAAGCAAGAAGAAAAACAATGCGTTAGTTTTACTGAAAGTTTAAATGAAAAGCATATGCGTATGTACAATGTTGTAAGGTAAAATAATCATCTAACATTAAGAAGCATAGTAAACAAATATACATATTTGTACTCCAGTTCTTTTCCACACTTGACAACTTCACAAAGAAATTCTTTCAATGTGTATAGAGTGGAGTCTTATTAATCCAAACTTTTGCAATACGTCCGTCTGTGTTTTCAACCTGCGCTGAGGTACGATAAATTGAGAACAATGTACCGTGCAATCTGCCTCATTTGGAATAAACATATCTTATTGATAGCTTTACTGATGATTTTTAGCATCTTCACCTATGCAGTCATATTTCATATGATTGTTCAATACAGGGTTTAATTTTTCTCAAAAAAAGTGTAGAATTTGTATCTTCTTCAGAATATATTCAGATGCGTTTGGGATGAAATTAGTCAAAAATTTGACTTCCCTTCCCCAAAGAAAAAACGAAGTAAAGAAGCCAAGTTCGAAGTGATCAATTTATTAGTGGGCTACATCATGGCAAATGCATGACGGCGATTTCACCAGCTCAGCAAAGGTAATGTGACATTCATAAGAGTTTTTTAAACAAATGTAAACGTACCTCCTTATTTGAAAGCACAAAACTTTACTACTACCATCGATACAGCGCAGGGAGCGAGTGAAATGGTCAAGTGCTTGCTATTTCGCGATCGACCTATTTTTAATGACTAACTACAACATAAAAGTCAGGTCATAGAGATTCACAACACTGAATATATGTGATCTAACAGAAAAACACGGTTAACACGAAAACGCTTAACAGGAAAAAAGGGTTTACACGAAATGATATAGTAGTTTGGACAGTACACTAATTTAATACGAATTTTTTAACATGAAACTCTTTCAGCATGAAAAAAAAAAAATGTCGCTTCCCTCAGTTTCATGTTTAGTGCTTTCAATTGCATACATAACATTTATAACATTTTGTGAGGTATTATTTTTACCTTACATGCATAATGGGGTCGTTTCCAAAATTTTAAAAGTATTTTTTTCTGAAAGAGCATGCTTAAAAACATAGCAGCTGACCATTTTTTTAATAGTTTGTTTAAGCTTAATATTTTTAAAAAATTACTGAAATCTGTGCGCTTTCATTGTTTACGCTTATGTCGTGTGACTTCACAAATAATGAAATGCCATTCAGTGTTGCCAATCACAGAGCAAAATATTTAATTTGAATCTTTACTCACGTGTATTGGCAACGATATGGTTGATAGCAAGCGTAGAGCGCAATATTTAATTCGCTGCTTGATTATCATAACGTGGAAACGTGGTAGAAAGATGCGGCAAAGTGCATCATTTGTGACGTCATAAAGACCACGCCTTGTTTTCAAAATCGGACATTTTAAAAAATTCATTAAAAAATAACTGTTGGGAAAATGAAAGTATTTTCTGGGTCCATGTTATTTTTTTTTACTTATTCTATCAATTTCAGTGACTAAAAGTAGTACTTTTGACTAAAGGAAACCACCCTATTCTCTGATATTCCAGTGTACACAAGTCCCTCTCCTTCCCTATTGTCTGTTTTATGCTGTAGAAATGCACAGTAAATGCAGCAGAGGGAGCGACAAGAAAAATCTTGCACTTTTATTTTTCTAGACAATCCTCCTCCAACAACAATTTCACTCTAATCAAAAAATGCTAAGGTATAAATATATGAGGATTGTGATGCATTAACCAGTCACCCCCCTCCTCTATAAAAGGAAGAAAAAACCCTGAACTTCAGAAAACCACATTTGATATATTCAATGCAGTTGAATTACAAAGCCCCGTTTAATTAACAGCACGACAGATAAAGATAAACATTCCCCTAAATCTATTTAACGGATATAAAGTAATATTCAAAATAAATCCAAACAATTTAAGCTAATTAAATTGCTAAACACTATTAGCTTTACTCAATTAATTAATCTGTGATTGTAAAAGAAATTCCACCAATAGCTTTTTGAAGCTCGTAAAAAGCGCAAACGCTTACACGTTTTTTGTGCTTCTAATCCTTTCCATTAAAGGATAGACATAAATATTTACCTATCGTTTTCACATGCTTCTGACGGAAAACGGCTGCGAAAATACAACTACATAAACAATTTTTATGTTCCTATGTGCTGTGAAGTTGGCCGACAGATGATAAGGCAGTTACATGTTAATGGCAAGATAAACTTAGTTTGACAGATTAAAAGAACTTGTATTGAAATTTAGTGATGTTGGCTTTTTTTTTTTCGGGAGTTTGTTTTTGTTATCTCACTCTAGTAAGCTTATCTTTTCTGTCTTCTCTTACTTTCATCAGCCTCCTTAGCTGTTCACTTAGCTGATGATGTTGGTAAATAATGTCAATTACATAATAAGATGATTCATGCGGTGCTTGCGAAAGACAAATTTTGTTTACGTTCTGTGCCTGGGATTTCTAAACGTGTTTGACAGGTCTGAGAGGAACTTCCGATCCATTAATAATTTGGATGAAAATTGCTCTCTTTTCTCAAGAAATCGCCTAAGCTGAAACCTCAAAACACAGGATGAACAAAAATGTGGAACAAAATGACTCTTCTTTCTCAATAAACTCTCTAAGCTTCTCCAGCACTAAGCGAAACCTCAAAACACTGGATGAAGAAAATTGTGGAAGAAAATTGCTTTCATTTTGAAAAAACGAGCTGATGTGTGCAACACATGACTTTCTTTTACTTCAATTTAAAGTCATTTTTCCCAGTATTGGCAATTTTAATATGATTCAATAGCTTACTCTCTAAATATCACCACCAGTGGCCAAATTAAAACCAGATTTAAAAAAAAATTAAAAAAAAAAATCGCCAAATTTGTCGCTAAGTTGGCGACAAAACTTTGCGACCAAAACACCACTTGAGTTTACATCGAAATTAACAATGATCCCCCCCCCCAAAAAAAAGGGGCAAAAAACCCTTTTAGAAATATTCGAATGCAACCAAAAGGAGAGGTGCACACCTATACCCCACTAGGAGTCTACGTACCAAATTTCAACTTTCTAGGACATACTGTTCTTAAGTTATGCGACATACATGAGCACATACGCACATACATACATACGTACATACGGACATCACGAGAAAAGTCGTTGTAATTAACTCGTGGAATGTCAAAATGGATATTTCGAGTGTTTATAGGATCTTAGGCACTTATTTGCGTGTGGTCCGGTTGAAAGAAAAACTCAACATTTATTCAGGGGTTGAGCAAAATGGAAATTAAGGCCGAATTTTGAGATAAAATTTTTTCGCGAATACAATACTTCCTTTTTTGTAAAAGGAAGAAAAAAGTCTCTGAGCGCATCTCTAATATCTAACGAAACCTAAAAACACTAGATGAACAAAAATTTGAAGAAAATAGCTTTTATTTCTCAAGAAACTCGTTGAGTTTCTCCAGTACATAGTGAGACCTCAAAACACTGGATCAACTAAAATGTGGACGAAAATTGCTCTTATTTCTCAAGAAGGCTCTAAGCTTCTCTAGTACTTAGTGAAACCTCAAGATCCTAGATGAACAAAAATTTGAAAAACAGTTGCTCTCATTTCTCATTAAATTCTCTGAGTTTCTCCAGTACTTAATGAGAACTCAAAACTCTAATTGAACAAAAATTTGGAATTAAAACACTCTTATTTCTAAAGAAAACCTCTTTGAACACATGAAAAAATGAATTCTCAAAGAAACTGAAATAGCGCATGACATAGACGACGTCTCAGAGACGTCAGCCTAAACGGAACACAAAATGAATAACGACTTCCAGACTTCGCTCCATAACAATGGGTTAAAAATTTAATTATAAAATTGTCGTAGGTAAACTGATTACTTTTAAGGCAGTGAGAAGCAAATGGAGAAGCAAAGTGGATATTCTCAAGTTTTGAATAAAATGCGGCGTTTAAAGACTTTAAGACTAAAGGCGTCCTAGGTAGACTTTTCTTGATTTTTTTTAAATAAATCATTCTGTACAGCAGCCTCTACCAGGGCTACTAGTACTATCTCTTGCCCCAAGACGGAGGAGAGGTTCACCTACCATTTGTACTGGTGATCTCCAAATTTTTTATTTCGCCACTTAGATTCCTTTGCTTTTCACTGCATCATTTGTATGTTACTAATATTTTTACAACGGTATTCTGAAACGATATCTATTTACATCTATTTTCATTTCTGATAATATTGAAACATTTGATACTGAACAAATAAAAGGGATAATCCCAATGTATTAATGACAATAATACAAACAAAAAAAATAATACCGTTTACAAGTACTGCGACATGGATTGCAATGGTTTTTTTTTCCTTTTTACATTTAAAAGTAACATTTTTTGAATATTTTTGATGAAACCAAATCGTGGTTTAATTTTTAAATACTTTTATTACTTTTTATTTCCTGCTTTCATTTGTTTTTTTTTTTTTTCTTTCTAAATACACGAAAAAAGAAAATCTTGGAATTATATCGCATTAAAACTCCAGATTTAAAAGGACATGTTTCCCTGCAGTGGTTAGCCGTCCAAGTGAATACAAATTCAATATATATATTTTTTCTTTTTTCACTTATATAGTCACTTTAAGGACAAAGTAAAAGGCTGCCGATGCTTTTGGGCATCATTTTGTTCAGAATAATGAAAAAAATAGTATGGAGTGCTAGAAAGCTAGTTTAATTTCTGCTATTTAAAAATAATGGTTTGAGGGTATGTTTAATTTAATTACGTGAAGGACTCAATTTATGACAGAAGGCAATTACCAGAAATAATTTCGGAATGTGTCAAAAATTGGCAACATCTTTTGGTGATTCCCCAAAAGACGAATGTGGTTTACTCAAGCGCCATTCCAGGGAAAACGGTCATTGTGTCTCGCACGTGACGCCTCATATCTGTCATTAAAAATCATACTTTAAAACATTAATGATCAAATTTTTTCGGCTTAACAAATTATAAATTTATCAAAAAGTTTCGTCATTACCCTTTGAAATTATTACTTTTTACTGAAATACATGAACCGTCACTTGTTCGTGGAATGGTCCCAAAAAGCTCTTTTTTGTACAACTAATATAGGGTACAGTCACATCCTTCACTGAAGATAATCAAGAGGGGCAATTGCCTCCCTTTAGCTTTAAGAGATTTATTTATATTGGGGTAGTATTTTTCAATAAAATATCTCTGTATCCTCACCCTCCTTTGTGGAAGCTGAAATTATAGGGCTTGGCACAGCCTGCTGATTGTTATAAGTATTACACTAAAGGTGCGTTATCTATGACAAAGCATGATAAACACCAATAGTAATTTAATAATACATAGACCAGAACGTTAATCTTTTTAGTCATTAATATACTGAAATTTTATTTTTAAAAACATTACATATTACGCATACACAGACAAGCTCAAATAAATTCCTGTGAGAGAGAAAGAATTAATTTGACTATTTCAAAAGAATTTAATTGACTAAAATAGCTTGGCGTTAATGAGTACGAGTTTTGAGATGTCAAAACATTGTTTGAAAAAAAAGTGTGTGTAGTAAAGACACACGTTAGAAGTGAAACTTTTACCTTTTCTTTTTTTTTTTTACATTCTAAAATATCACTTCACTTGCAAGTTTTCTCTCATGCCACGCTGTAATTCTTTTTGACTTAACCTGACTTAAACATATTCACAACAAAATTGGGTATTTTAATGAAGCAAATAGATTATAAACAACAAGAAAACTAAACAATACTCGAAACCTACTTGTTAATTTTTGCTTATAACAATGAAAAACGAGCTGATGTGTGCCTCACATGACTTCCTTTTACTCCAATTTAATGTCATTTTCCCATTACTGCTAATTTGAATGTGATTCAATAGTTTACTCAATAGTTAAATATCACCAACCGTGGCCAAATTGAAACCAGATTTAAAAAAAGAAAAAAAAAATCGCCAAATTTGCCGCCAAGTTGGTGACCAAACTTGGTGACAAAAAGACTGGCGATATATTGCCAAGTGTCCGCCAAATTGTTAACCACTTGATTTTACATTGAAATTAACAATGATTTCCCACCAAAAAGGGGCAAAAGACCCCCTTAAAAACACCCGAATGGAACCAAAAGGAAAGGTACAGAACTAGACCCCACTAGGAGTCTACGTACCAAATTTCAACTTTCTAGGACATACCGTTCTTGAGTTATGCGACATACATCCGCACATACACACATCCGCACATACACACATACGCACATACACACATACGCACATACATACAGACGTCACGGGAAAACTCGTTGTAACTAACTCGGGAATCGTCAAAATGGATATTTTGCGTGTCTATACGTTCTTAGGCGTTTATCCACGTGTGGTCGAGCCAAAAAAAAAAACTCAACATTCATTCGGAGGTGAGCAAAATGGAAATTAAGGTCGATTTCTGAGTGAAAATTTTTTCGCGAATACAATACTTCCTTTTTTGGAAAAGGAAGTAATAATAGTAGCTATAAAGTTAATTTTGTTAATTAAAGTTAGCATCCTATGGTTAAGGTTGAACTCAAGAAATATGAATTACACTTTTAAACTGATGACTTAAACCAAAGAAATGCTCGAAAACCTATATTTTTTGATAAGTTTGAAATGAATAAAAATACTACGAAGTATACACAAATAGACGCAATTAAAAAGAGTTAGAAAACTCTCTCGAAACGGCTGCCTGCAGAGCTTTTTTAAAAACTCTTTTTAATTGTTCTTATTTGTTTATGTATACATGTTGTCGTATTTTTACTCATTTCATTGCAAAAAATTTTCGACAGCTTTTTTACAAATTAAATACATAAAGTTCAACCTTGTAAATAGTTTATTAAATTAATCAGCAAAACAAATTTTTAATAATTACTATTAGTTTTCATTTTTTTGGCAACAATCAAAATTGGGAAGTATTTTAACTTTATAATTACTATTATTTTGCAGTGTTTCTGGCAACAATTAAAAAACAACTACATCACGTCCGTCACACAAAAAGCTTTAGAATTAGAATTTCAAGGTCACATAAAAAGTTTCACTTCAAAAAAGAAGAATAACAATAAAAAAACATTACTGTTTCAGACTGAACTAATCGAGATTAAATTTGCCCTTTCTCGGAATCGCTTCGAAAATATTTCCTACCACATTAATATTTTGAAAAATAGAACATCGATGCATAAAAATACATAAAAATTGGATGCACAGAAAGGGTAGAAAAGTCTCCGGAATATGGTTTTATTCAAATGCCACTTTATATCTAGTCTTTAATGCTCTCGGTTTCAGAACTCGGAACAGACAACACACAAGCTTTATATTTACCAAACATATTTTAAGCTTTTGAATAATAAAGGCTATGCAAACAGGAAGAGAAAGAAAAAGGGAGAAAAAAGAGCGATTTGTATACGAAATCAGATTTGTACCAGATCTAATATAGCATCAGCTTAAAAGCTTTTCTTACATTTTATCAAATTTCGAAGTATGTAAGTTCATGGAAAGAAGCAGCTTAATATTAATGAAAAATATTAACTGTTTAGCAGTTGTAGAAGATGTGTTTTAAGTCCTGGTTTCAAGTAAATTAAAATACTGAAAACAATGTACAAGGCACGGTAGATAGCAAACAAAATGAACATTGAAATACAGTGATACCAATTTCAACGTTAATCTTTGCGAACTCGATTTATTTACAATTATAATTCCCATTCATTGCTTAAAATAACACTCTTTTTTTGGCACACAAATTTATAGGGGTAATTTGAACAGGTATTTGATCTCATTTAGAGCAAGTTCTCGGGGTGCTCAGTAGAACTTGACGGGGTGGGCCATCTCCTTTGGGTGTGGTGGGGCACTCATTTATCATTCATAAGAAAGATTGGTGAATTATCGCATTCCCACACTTTATAGCTGCAACAATTTGATATTCGTCAACAGAATGCGCGCGTACATTAGACATTTATTTTATTTCGGGCAAGTGGTTCAGTTCCAATTTATTATTTTTCTTCGATCTCCACAGTTTTTTTTTACCAGTTAACGACATTTCTATAATTCACCGTTAATAAGAGGAAACAAACTTTTCCCGTTGCAAACCCTCGTGAAAATTTTATTTTCCTTTTCAAGTTAAGAAAAATAAATAAGTTTTATAATCAATCAATTTTTAAACGACATTTCGCTTCTAAATTTCACGACTGGAAAAATGTCGCTCTTCGGTCTTACAACCGAAGATATTTCATATGACATAAAATAAAACGAGTTGTTTCTTAAGTATTCCAAATTCTTTTCGTGATTCAATAAATATTCTTCAGTTTATATTTTTACAATGATTTCAGCCTAATTACTAGTGAAATACTTAATCAACTACTCAGCAAAAAAAGAAAAAAAAAAAATTCAACCAAAACACTTTGGAGAGGTCACAAAACTACATCTGAAACGGCTGCAGTCTCTTGGTAACGTCTTTCAACAAGTGAGCACTCGAGGTTTTTTTATTTTTCTTTGCATCGGAAGTGATTGGTCGCAAAAGACCATACACTTAAAACGACCCTCGAGAAATTTTTCCAGTCCAAAGACCTCTAGCAACACCCGAACAATGTATATCAACCAGAAGAACGTTCTGATTTCCTCTTCTAGGGTATTCTGTAAAAATTGGGAAACTCCTTCTTCGAAAAGTGTCAGGAAATCCGAACTTTTAGAAAGTACTTGCAAAGTTGTTTAGATGACAGACTAAAGTACTACTTCCGAACATCTTGAGAAGTTCCAGCACAGAATTATGAATAGTGATTGATGTTTTGTGGTACTTCAGAGCATTCTCAAGAACACCTTGAATTTGAGATTATGGAAAAACTTCCTCGAAATCAATTATTAGTTGGAAATAAGATAGCTCTACGCTTTAAATATTTAATGAATATTTCTATGAAAAAATAGTATTGTTTCTTTATTTTTACATTTTTTTTTTTTAAAATCTGAGACAGATATTTTAAAACGGTATTTATCATCACTCAATATTATAATCGGCTGTTTGAAAAGTCCTGTTGTTTAAATTTTTATCCGCTTTCTCTCTAAAAGATATATTTTTCATTTTCATCATTCTGATTTAAAAAAAAAAAAAGAACTACTGCTTCTGGGCGTTAAAAAGTTGAACAACGTATTCATCACATTTTTTTTCCTTTCAGAAAAATCGTTTTGTTTTAGGACAAAACGGAACATAACTCTTTATTGTTAGGGGACAACTATAAGACGTTTATTGAAATACTCTTCAGTAGTCTCGTTTTGCAAAGCACTGTACTGGTCTTTTTTAGTGGCGAATCTTCGGTATTCTAATTTTCAAGCACCAAACTTTTGAGGAAATCTTGCAGAAGTTATGTACCGCGTCCGGCATATCCATTTGCCGTATTTGGTGAAGTCACTGTTGCACTGTGTGAGTTGAAGTGGGGATGTAATGGTGGAAGTGGTATCGCAGTGAGTAGTATACGTGCCGTTTGAGGAAGTAGCAATGCAATGCCGCAGTGAGATCGTCATGTGAGGAGTATATTCGCAATAGGGAAGTTCGACCTATTAAATGTTCATATTTTGGCTAATGGATATTGTTAATTGACCCTCAAAACTAAAAAATTCACTATCGCCGAATTTTTAAACACCGTGATGATTTTTAATGAATTTTTAAAAATCCACGCGCAAAAGTGCGCTCTTCTGAAACGTCACGAGCTTACGTCACAGGGTACTAATGGGCAGTCTTCCGCCGAAGATCCCTTGTTTTCGCTAGGGACATTTTGAGCGCACTGATATTTTTATTTTTTAGATATTCAATAATCCTTTTGAACACACTATGGAGGCCGGATTCGTTAAAGCACAATCTAAATAATCTTCCTCAAGTAACATCAATCATGATATTCGAATATTTCCGAGAGGATGAGAGGTTTAATGTTCCAGAAACGCGAGGAGTTAAATGCGAGGCGATAAGCCTTTTACGTTTCGTCTTCGAAGTCGAATGCACGTTCTTCGGTTTCTCCCCTGTCGGAAGAGCGCATGACGTCACTTCCTATGTCATTTGACGTCACAAGCGGTTGAACTTTAAAAATTAATTTAAAAAAAAACTACTTATCGTATCGCAAAATTTTTTTTACCTATGATGTCCATACATGTTACTCTATCATATAAAAATAAAATTGAAAAATCGAAAACTTCCCTATTGTAATTTGTGGAATCTACTTAGCAAGAATTCGGTTCCCAACATGGCAAACATGATCCTGTTCAACTAGATAAACTGTTAACTTTGTAAAGATCGCTGTGAAGGATTTTTATTTGATTCCAAGCAGGACATTTCCGGGGACCTATATATTTAAGCACTAAACGCTTTGGAGATTCCTAGATGGACGCTGTCAAAGGTGCCACATTTTTTTTCCTTGTAATGGTCTGAGGTCGTTTTGATTCCAGTGCTGTACCTGTCACTCTAAAGTTTGATTTAAAAAAAAAATAATTTTTCCTGCATGGATCAGTAACACCTCGTTCAAATTAGAGCCCAACGCGGCGAAATTCTTGCTGAGTGGTTATCAAAAAAACATTACTAAGAATATCCTTTTCCAAAACATGCAGGGAAGCCCAGAACCTACGCGAGCCTCTTTTCAGTTTGATCTCCGTGTTTTCCATCCCCATAAAAATTGTTTTGCTTAAACTACTCCGATTCCGAGCAGGGCCTTCCTAACGACGGGTCCCTAGTTTTTTGACATGGCTGGCATTGCCTCTCGTCTGGCCTGACTATACGTCTACACGTGACGATGCTCACCGTCCCACACTTTGCAACTATTGCCAATGTCACAACGTATACTGGTATCTATAGATATCACTTCCATCAGCGGATCCCCACTGCATTTTGCATAGCATCCTATGCAACTATGGGAAGATGATATGCCGAATCCAATAGTTTCATTACTCAATTACATCCTCGTTGTATTATCCTCGTACGATTATAAGCTTTTTAGTAACATCAGAATATTTTTTTTTACAAATTTTCAATGGTAGGAAATTAGACAGAGGTTTAACAAGGAGAATAAAACTATGTACAGTATAACTTTGATAAACGATATCCGATTTAACGATTTCCTCAATTTTATGCTACATTTCGTTGGTTCGGAGTTAACAGCACTGAATGTTTATGCTCCTCGGTTTAACGATATCCTTGTTTTAAGGATAAAATTTTACAGTCCCTTGACAATCATTAAATTGGGGTTATAATTGTACTCATAAAGTCAATATCTCATCATTTAGCTCCTAGTACTTATCATATCTAGATGAGTTTCATTTCACTTTCACAGAAAACAATCTGCTTTTAAGTATTTCAGCCTTGTAAGACCTACTATAAGTGCTATTTCTAATCCATAATTGTACTGGATTGACATTTTATAGCATAACTTCTCGATGTCTTAAAGATAGATTAAAATAAATTTATTAAATATTTGCTTTATATTAAGTTGATCGTTAATGCATTAACTCACTATAACTAAGTATTGTCACTGAACATCGGGCGTTCATGTTTGTATTATATCATACGAAGGAAATTAATTCGAGGAAGATCATTTAACTAACAGGTTTTTAGGAACCAAGGTTAAAAACCATCTTACAGACATTGATCTTACATAATTAATTGAACTTCAAACAAATTCTGATATCAATCTCTTCATTGATAAATGTTCTCCATAAATCGGGAATAGAATCGATTCCGTAAAGTGCCAAATGTTGTAGCTCGAAGCAAAGAAAACTTCAAAGCAAAAGGTTTATGAAAGAAAAATAGCATCTTCTGACATTTTGCGAAGAGTAGTGCTTTTTTATGCCCATATAATGCTCCTAATTTCACAATTCTTCCTGTTTAACAGCTAATGTTTAGCATGCTTTTTAAAAAACTCCAGTTGCTAAAGCTTCTAGAATGATCTCTCTTCTATACTTGGTTTTTTTTTTCTCTTTTTATTCATTTAGACACATTTATTTGAAGATCCAAAACATAAAAAAGATCATGCATAAAAAAATCTAATATATTAGAGTAAAAATCACAATGAAGAGTAAAAATAAATTAGTACATTGGCAAAATGTATGTGGCGCAGTGGTTGGAAGTAGCGCGCTACAAGTTGCGACGTTACTGTAGTAGCTACATTTTTTAGTAGTTTGTAGTGTAGCGCACTACTTTTCAAAAAAAAAAAAAAAAAAGTGTAGTGAGTAGTTCGATACATAAAAATAGTAGTTTGCAGCGCTTTCTGGAAACTACTTTTAAATAAATTTAAATAAAAAAAAATCAAGGCTCAAACCAATTTGACTGGCGCAAATTTTACACAAGTATATCCGTGGATGCAATGAGAAATAAGACATTCTACAAGCTGACTTCAAGCATATCATTTTGACCCCATACGTTCTATCTGTTTGACGACATTAGTTTGTTTGCCATCGTAATTTTAATATTTCGCCAGTATTTGTATTAAATAAAGCTTGACTAGAAAAGTATATGAATTAGCGATAACTGTCAATTTAGGGACTCTAGAGACGTTTATATGAACGTTTTAGATTTGAAAGAGATTATTGTTCTAATACTATAAACCTCTTATTTTCGTGAAAATTATTGGTGATTTTGCGAGTTGAAAATTTTGTGAATTTTATTTGAACAGACCGAAAGTTGAAAAAACAAAAATGTTTCTCGAGGCTTAAATTTTTGTAATTACGACGGGCACGCGAAAATCGGGAAAATTAAAGTCTCGTGAAAATAAGTGTTTTTACGGTATTCCCCAAATAAAGAAGCTACTACAAATGTTATAGAAAAGGACAATATTGAATTGCCCTGGCGGCTTACAATAAATACGAGCATTACGGTATTATATAAGAGTGTGATAACGGGTATCTCTGGAAAAAAGAAAAAGTAAATAACAGAAAATTCTTAGCAATATTCCATGTTCAGATGAGCTAATTTATCAATCTAAACCTTTTTTCGTTCGATCTTCTTACGGTATGTGCGTGTATTAGGGTGTTTCAAAAAAATCGAAAGTTTTTTTACAAGTCGCACACTCTCTTATATTTTTCCTTTTACGTCAAAAATATTGTAAAAAAAGTTGCATATAATTTGAACAACGGCAACCACTGCCGACTTTCGTCTGGTGTGAACCAGCACTTGTAACGCTAGGCCGAATAATAAAAAAACTTTTTTTAGAAACTCGAAATTTCTGCTGATAAAACGTTGCCTTTGTTCACCACATGCACCGCAAAAACATTTGTTCGAATTAAAAAACATTTCGTTATCTCACACTTGGCCTAAAATTTATAATTTTCTTCAAAAAATTAATTTTTTTCAAAAGATATTTTTAAAAAAGTAAGGTAAATTTTACGAGTTATCAAGCTGAAATTTTTAAACAGTAAAATAGGTAATAAGCGTTAGATAGAAATTTTTGCTTTCCTGCAATATTTAAGTCTCGCACATATTATTCAAAGATATGGATTTTTTCAAGGTTGAATTACATTTTTTTAACGCATTTTTTTGTTATTCATTTGAATATGTTGATCTGAAAATGTGTTCGCTAATAATTTTTGAACTTGATATTTTATTTGAATTTGTATGTAATTTTTTAAAAAATAAATAGAAAAAAAATCAATTTTTTGAAGAAAATTATACTTTTTAGGCCAAGTGTAGGATATTTAAGTGTATTTTAGTTTCAATAAAGGTTTTTGTGGTGCATGTGGGGTGTTGGGGCAATGTTTTATCGAGAGACATTTCAAGTTTCTCAAAAAAAAAAGGGGGTGGCGGGAAGTTTCGATTTGGCCTACATACAAGTGTTGGTTTACACTTTTAGACGCAAGTTTGCACGGGTAGCAGTTGTTCAAATTATATGAGAATTTTTTTCACAATTGTTTTGACGTAAGAGGAAATATATAAGAGGGTTTGTGACTTGAAAAATCGACTTTCATTACTTGTAGGACACCCTAGTGCGTATGCTTTTTATTTGCTTATTTTTTTTAAAGTAGCGAAGTAGCGACTATTTTTCAAAAGTAGTTTGTAGTTGCTACATTTAAAAAAAAGGAGTTGTAGTTAACTACATTTGTAACAAAGTAGTTGTAGTTGTAGTTCGCTACAAAGAAAAATGTAGTTTTCCCAACCACTGATGCGGCGTTATGCTTATTATATTACTTCAAATTAAAACTACATAAAAAGGGAAAAAAACAAAGAAATAAAAATATTTTTAAACATTAATAACACTCTATAAATCGTTTTAATAAAAATAATCTGCGTCTTTCGAAGTATTTTTTTGCCTTCCTTTTTAGATTAAACTTTTCTTAACTTTTACTTTTGTGCAATTTTGTATAATGTAACTCAAATTACGATAACAAAGGCAAACAAAATATCACTAACTTTGAAAATATTGCAAGTAAATTAAGCCCTCCGTTTCCAAAGAATTTCGAATCTAGGAAACCTTGTAATTGTTTCAAATACAGGTAGTTTGAAGCAACTGTCTTGATTTTCATACAAGTTTTATATACATTTTATCTAGTGCAGTTTCTTGAAGGCTTTAAAGTGATACAAAAATTGTGATGCTACAGAAGTTCATTTGAATATATAATATCGTTTTTATAAGGGAACTGTTTTTTCTTCTTTTTGGGGGCAATCACGATTGCTTATTGTTTTCACTTGCCGCAGTTGATGTTTCTTTGAGTATTTTTATATTCTCATAATGCAAACTCATCTGGTTCACTGACCATCCGCGGGCATGTCCCTCTTTCTGAGCGATAGCGTCCATGTCCCCCGGAATCGCATATATTTATTACTGACCCTCACGAATTTTCACAATCCTCTTCACACACAGAAAAACCCAGAACACAATATCCAGCATCCAGCCTCTTGCATTAAATTGAGTTTTGACGTCTTGAACTTCAACTACTATTTTCAAAATTATCATTTAGATAGGAGCCTTTGGAGAAGCAAGGAACCCAACGAGTTAGGTCCTATCGTAATTTGTGGTAGGGAAAAAAATTACTTGAATTCAGGACGTCGAAATTCAAGTTTTGATTACGTATTATTACTTTATTTATTTACTTATTTAGTTTAGTTGCTCGGTTCCAAACCTGGGTCGTTTCTCCAGGACCACTTTATGCTCTGAATAGATTTAACAACATACATAGTAATCTTTAGTTATTTTACTTATTGCTATTTTTACTTTCTTCTACATCTAAAGCTTATTTTTAAAAAATACTGGATTCGTAAAACTATGCCATTTCCAAATTTTGACAGATATACACGTCTTGTTGAGTACTGAACCCATTCTGAAATTTTTCGGAAAATGCTTATGGGTGTTGTGCTATTGGTTTTTTTAAGGGCAATTCTACTTTTCTGCAGAAGTGAAGCTTGCATCGCGCATTTCGCATTCATGATACGCGTAACAGCCTTTAATAATATATCGTGGTTCATACTGAAGGTTGTGATCGGTTAAAAGAACGTAACACTAGGATTGCGAGGACACTGTTTTTTATCCCCAATGGGAAGGAGATATCAGTCTAATTTGTCTGTGTTTGTATATGTTCGCGGCAGCATACCTCTTAAACGGATGAACCGATTAGATTTTTTTTTTTTTTTTTAATTTTTAACGGTGACTTGATCGAGACTTCTTATTTCTATTTTTTTCTGCTTCTGGTGAAATTTATTTTGAACTTTCAAGTGGTATAAAACTCGAATTTAAAACCTTTTTCAAATTTCGTTGTTGGCTGACAAGGTGCAAAGGCTCAATGATGTAAAAATTTTATCTAATGCCAATTTCTTTTTGCTAATAAATAAAATACTTGGAGTTCATTTTAGTATAAAGAAAAGCTTTTAAAATGATTTTTAATCTTTCCTCTTGATTCTATTTTTATGAGAAGTATTTTATATTACAACTATGAATTTTGCTAGCAGTGTTTATTCTTATTTTTCGTGTTTCCCATGTCATTTAGAAAACATATATAGCAATAACTTTATTATCATTACTGTTATATTTTTATTTGTACCATTATTGTTATAATTAAGATATGTAACATGTTGCTAGAGAGAGAGTATTTCACCGAAACATTTTTATGAAACTATTGCGTCTATGTATTGCAATATTTATACGAACAATGCCTTACTGGATGTATGTTGTCACAGAAATTTTACTTCTATTATTCTATTTAATTATTGAGCAATCACGATTGCTTATTGTTCTCACTTGACAGTTTTGTGATGTTCCTATGATTTTATTTTCTCCCCGCCTCCCTCTGCAGCACCACCGTCGGTCGGCCACCTCACGATGCTGATCCTCTAGCGAGCAGCGTCTCCAGGTTGCGTCATTTACTTGCCTACACTTACACATACACCTACACATGCACACACACACATACATTTACACATACATACATACACCTACACACACAAACACATACACACACGCATTCATACAGACACCTACACATGCACACACACACAAACACATACACACACACCTACACAAACACACAACTACCCACACATACACATACTCCTCCCCACACAAACACGCATACACACAACTACACACACACACACAAACACACATACCTACGCACATATAACACATATCCCCACACACAAACAAATATACCCCCTCCCCCCACTCACAAACACGCGTACATACACACACACACACACACACACACACTCGTGATTGCGAAAAGTATAATTTGAATTCAAGATGTCAAAGTTCAAATTTATTTTTATTTTTTTAATTTACATAAAAGGAGTGTTAAATATGTTACTTTTCAACAAGTATCGTCAACATCGTCGCAACTGGTTGTGTTAAATACGTTTGTTGTACTGCTATTATTGTATTAACTACGTATTTTTGCTTCACAACATTTTTGCGATTGGTATTGCTCTGAAGTTGAAAAGCATGACAATGTCATTGGCATACGTCAATGTATGAAAGAATACTCAAATGGAAAGATGAAGAAATTTACTATAAAAAACATTTGTGTTTTAGAAGTAAAAACTAATTTACTTTTTTTCTCAAATCTCTTCAAGATTTCATTACTCATTGGCATTGAAAAGTCAATTAAAACAAGTATCGGCTATGACTTCAAGAACATGGCAAAGGATTTTCCCTTACAAACGCAACGAATCAAAAATATTTTAGTTAAAACCATCTTCAAAGAATACTCTGAAATAATATTCTGATAAAATAAATTTAAAGACAGCGCTTTTGCTTCGTGTGAACGCATAAGACTTGAGTAAAATTCGCCATCCAAGCAAACTTTTAAAAAATTTTATAACAAATAATTCACTCGGTTTTTTAGAGAAATAAGCGCTTGCAGTACATTGGAAAAACAATTCTATTTAACTAAAACAAAACAGTTTTATCGGTGAGAAAAAAAAATAGGGGCATAAGTAGTACTTTTTACTAAGCATTTATATCAGGGTTGTGTTTTGGACTGTCCGAAACTGGTTTAGGACAGGACAGGTGGTTTTTACCGTCCAAAAGTGTCCGAAAGTGTCTTTAACTGTCGAAAAGTATGATAAAGCTAATGGGGTGCAATCGAATCAATTCGTATTTACTGCAATGTTCGTAATGCGGAAATACAAATATAATTAAGTTTTAATTATATATATTAATGAGTGTTTGATAATATTTTTCTCCAAAATGTTCATTTAGAAAATATTATACTTAAAAGAAATTTCCAATAACTCTATTACATGAAAACTTCCTTACGTAACAGTTGGTAGAGCTATGAAAGGAAATTCACAACACTACCAAGACAACGCATTTCAGTGACATATTTTGTTCTGATTTTGATATTTTCTCACAAAATATTGTTTCTCAAAAAATAGTTTTGGACACTTTCGGAGAGTTTTGGACACAATGGTTTTGTACAGGACGGTAAAAGCCTTGCAAACTCTGTTTTCATTTGCATGCATGCATAAATATAGGGTAATTAGGTTGTAATCTTATAATTATCAATAAATAAATAAATAAAATAAACTCAAGCATACAAATTGAAAATTTCAATAAAGAATTCACCTCCTATGTAACTAGATTAAAATCAACTGCATAATCAATAAGCTGAATGTTCACATTGATTAAATGCTCAATATAAAACATTACTTTGATACATTTTATTCTGTTTTTGATGTTTTCTCATAAAATAGAATTTTATCTAAATATATAATGTTGAACACGTTTCGGACAGGTAGGTAAAAACCACGGTTTTTATCGTAGTGCCCTGATTTATATCTATAACCTAGTTTTATATTCCTTGAAATACCAATTTATAAAATCTGGTATTTTTCAAACTTTCAATCACACTTTTAGGCGACATCACTACACGAATTATAACGAGTCACAAATCTTTAATAAATTTGATCTAGAATCTAGAAAATTCTTCTAAGAAAATATAGATAATCTAGGAACAATATCTGAAAATCGAGAAAAAATAGTGGCCTATATATATATACAACAACAAGAAACACAAAAGAATATTAACAATGTAAATTGAAAACCATGTAAATATGAAAAGTTGAACAATATGAACAATAGAATGGGCAGTAACTGCTACGTTATCAAAGAGCTGGAGCGGCATAATATATTAATTTGCAGGTTTCTATAGAGGTCGGTAACGTACAAGTCAGCGAGTACGTACAGCGACTTGTACGTTACCGACCTCTATAGAAATCTGAAAATTAATATATTATGCCAACTGCTCCAGTTCTTTGATAAAGTAGCAGTTACTGCCCATTCTATTGTTCAACTTTTCATATTTACATGGTTTTCATATGTACATGGTTTTCAATTTACATTGTTAATATTCGTTTGTGTTTCTTGTTGTATTTTAGTACACTTGCCATTGTGCTACCTATGAGTGAGACTTTAAATAATATATGTAACATACATTTAATACTTTAGCTGTATTTGCGCTGTCTAAATGTAGAATATTACTTCAAGTTCTAATAATTATGCACGAGTATATATATATATATATACAAGTAGCAGTTTTTACTAACTATTTATTTTTCGAACCTAGTTTTACGTTTTTGAAGGACCAATTCATAAAACCTAGTTCTTTTCAAGCTTTTTAATCACGCTTTTAGGCAACATCATTTGATACACGAATCATAATGAGTCGAAAATCTTGAATAAATTTCTCTTTTAAGATGGAATTATGTACCAGTAACATTTTAAGAATAAAACGTGTTTTAAGCTAACGATCCTATAAATCATCTTTTGAAACTTTTTCATAATTCAAGGGAAACATTCGATTCCATTTTAAATCTGTTCGAATAGCATTTAAACGAAAGGCACTTAAAATAGTTCTTTTCTATCCTCAGCAAGTGCTGCCGTGACATTCACGCATTTTAAAAACTCATTTCCCAGAGAAAAGTTCCACTTCAACTCTTAAGTTTCTAAATTACACGCGTATTGGTTAAAAAGATGATAAAAAAACAAATTCTCAACTCGAATAGACTATTAAATGCAGCGCTAGAATTGACTCTCCCCCAATAAAAAAAAAGAAAAGAAAACCGTGATTACTTCAGATTTTGAACTGAAATGATGCGATGTAGTTCTTTGTCCAGATTTTCGCACTTCTTTTGCAAAAATCGTTACTTTTTTCCACTTTCTGCTCATCAAAATGACCAGTAGTTAATAAAGGGCTAAGGAAATATATTTTTTAATGTTTTATACTTTTAAAGGATAGTAACATTTGCATTTTATAACGATTTTTATGTTGGTCACTCTTTTTTTTTTTTTTTTTTTTTTTTGCTCAGTTTCCCGAGAAATAATGTGCAATCATTTGAACTATATTTCTCACAGTAATTTATGCATTTATTCCATCGTCGTGAAAAACATTAGGAAATAACCTTTTTCTCGACTATTCTCACCTTTTTTTTTGTTCAAAATTATTTTAATGGTGTCATTTTACTTATTTCCATTTCATTTTCATTCTTCCTTACATTTATCCTCTACAAAAGAACCAAAAAATGCATACGCTGCTTGTTCATCAATAACTTCGCAGTAATCCGTAAGTTTTCCTTTTGAGAGTCAATTGTAGGCTAAAGAATTCGAAGAAGTCACCATTCAGAAAAATTAACCAGATTTAGAATTTAGAAATTTGAGAAGCTACATAATTTATTTACTGATAAAATGATTATTTGTTCTTGTTGTTGTATTAGAAGTAGTGTCTTGAAACCAAAGACTAGCACATGGGATAGAATTTATTTTAAAAGAGGGCGTACACAGAAAAAGCTGTTTTTTTTTTCCTTTTGATTGAGAGAGAGAGAGAAAGAGAGTTATTCTAAAGAAAACGTTTGGTGTGCCCGAAAGTAAATCTTTATGGTTCGCTTTCAACTGTCATGAAGAGCGTTTAAGTATTTATATCATATTAAAAGCAAAATACTGCTGTATTCCCTGACGAGGAGGCACGTCTTTACATAAGAGATGTTGCTTATATTCGCAGCTGTTTTTGAGTTAACGTAATAGCTTTGTCTAAATCAAGTTGATACGCATAATAAATGAACTCTCAAATTTTAACGTGTAACTTCTTTTTCTAGAAATGTTTAGAAATGGCCAAAAAAATACTCAAAGGAAGGAAACTATACTTTATTTTAGAAAGTGTATTTTGGAACAAAACATTAGTAACAAAAATTAGAAAAATCAAAATGCAAAATGTTACAGTCACAAGGTTGTTCTTTGTCACGTATTTCACCTAAATACAATGTTCAGACCCCGAAGTGGTTTTTTGAGGGGAAAAAGTAGGAAATAAGGAATCAAAAATTTAAAAAGTAGTAAAAGTAGGAAAAAATCACTTAAAAAAGTAGGAAAAAATAGGAAGAGATAGGACTACACAGACGTCAAGACGACTGACAGTCATTAGCATGAAAAAAAAACTGGTGGAAACAAAGATATTAATTACAAAATTATGAAAATAAAATCCAAACAAAGATACACCTTTCAACAATACAGTAATAAAATTTTTAAGTGTGAAAGAATAAAATAAAATATAGCGACTGCAAAAAAAAAAAAAAGAATACTAATAAAATAATAAAACTCCTATTTTGGTGCAATAAAACCATTTTTGTTAAAGATTTGTTTTGTCAAAAACGAAAACATTCCTTCGAGAGCATCCATTTATCATTTGAAAATACTAACACTTTCAGCTCCTGCTGTCATAAACTATGATGCAAAAGCAAAGCAAATATTAAATTAGATTTAGTTAAAAATAATCAGTAGCAGACATGCATTCTTGCATAAACAGAGGCAGGTGTTTGAATTTGAAAAAACAAAAAAAAAAAAAAAAAAAACGGAAAAAGACTGAAAATGCAGAAGTAAAATAAATTTGTTCTAATATGGGATAAAAATTTATAATAAAATAATGAAACTAAATAAATAACGAAATAAGTAAACTAAAGGTATACTATATTATGTATTTTTAGCACTCAACATACATTTTTGTTTCAGGTACGTCATTTATGGGGGTCAAAAGGTTCAATTTCTCCCCTCCCTGGCTTTGGAAAATTAATGCTTAACCACACAAGTTTGCGCGGTTTTTGTTCTTTTCAGATGAAATTTGCATTTATACATCTTCGCTAGCCATCTCCGTGGGGGGGGGGGTCAAAGTGACGGGCCAGTTTCAATCTTAAACAGGCAATAAAAATGAATATTGTTTCAATGTAAAGAATAAATACCTTTGTGCTGAAAAATTAAAATGTCAGTAATCCAACGTTATTAAGCACAAAACTTGCAAATGATTGCAGACACGTGTTTCGGTGTTACAAGGAACACCTTTTTCAATGCAAAGAAGTGTGAGCTTTTGGATGAAAAGTCATCCGAGAAAAGCAACACGGTGGAACAGGAGGTAGTATAAATATCAAAAAATAGAAATTAAACAAAACAAAAAAGATAAAATGACACATGGAGACAAAATTTATTATATAATTCCATCAGGAAAAAACCGTTAAGTAATAAATTTTAAAAGAAAACCCATAAACAATGCAAAAAGTCCAAAAATGAAACCACTCTGAATACCAGCGGGAAAAACTATGTATGGAAGCAATGTATCAAATGGAGAAATGCAGAAAAAACAGAGTGAAGGATAAACATATTGGAATTAGTTAATCACAAAACGAAATAAGAAAGCAAAAAATGAAAAAATAAAAGTAAGAAATGTACGACGTTTACATAAAAATAATAGAAAATCTAAACCAATTTTAACAAAGGAGTCCACACAGAGGAAAAATAGGGAATTGCAGTAAGATCGTTAACTAAATTAGAACGGTTCCTCAGGATGTGAAAAGATTCCCAAAAATCAAGATCCAACGAATTGGGGCATTTTTGGATAATTTGATAAGAGTTAAAATCAAAAGAGTGATTCGATTCCCAACAGTGTTGAGCAATACTGGATTTATTCAGCTGTTGTTTTCTCACATAGCTTTGATGTTCTTTTAACCGAAATTTCAAAGAACGGCGGGTCTGTCCGATGTATCCGAGTCCGCAATTGCAAACAATTTTATAGATCCCACAGCAATTAAGAGGGTGAATAGAATCTTTAAGAGAAGAGAAAAAAAGTTTATTAATAGGAGAAAATACCACTTGGAATTGGAATCGCTTCAGAATCTTAGCAACCTGAAAACTGATACCAGGGAAGAAAGGCAGAACAACTAAATTCTTAGTGTTAAAAGTTCTATTAAGAACAACATTTTGAGATTTTTTGCAAAGTTTTTTATAAATGGAATCAACTAAGGTGGGCGGATAGTCTCTATCAACAGCCACAGCTCTTATATAGTTAAGTTCCGCATTAAGAAGCTCGCGTGAAGAACAAATATTCATTGCACGATAAACATATGTGTTGAAAGCTGAATATTTTTGATTAGGAGGGTGAGACGATAATCTATGTGGGGGTAAGGAAACAGCAAAAGGTTTACGATAAACCGTAGTTTCAAAACCGGATTCAGTTCGAGAAACGAGAACATCCAGAAATGGAAGGCAATTATTCTGTTCTTTTTTACAAGAGAATTGAATATGAGGATCAATGGAATTTAAAATGGATAAAGCATCATCAATGCTTAGTTGACCGTGGTTCATAAGAACAAAACAGTCATCAACATAGCGAACATAGAATTGAAACTGTAGTTTCTGAAACAACTTGACCTCAAAGTAATGCATGTAAATATCACTAAGGATGGGGCTAAGTGGGTTTCCCATTGCCAAACCATCCAACATAGTATAAAATTTACCATTAAAAACAAAGGAACTTTGCCTTAGACAAGTATGAGTAAGGAAAACTAAATCCTCAATTTCCTTAGAGGTAAAATGAAATTCAGACAGTCTACTCTGAAGGCATAACAATGAACCCTCGACCGGAACGTTCGTAAATAATGAGTTCACATCAAAAGAAACCATAAAAGAATTATTTGGAACGCAATTCTGAATTATTTTGACAAACTCGATAGAGTTTTTTACAGTGAATACATTATTACTCATAAGAGGAGAAAACACAGAGACTAAATATTTTGCAAGTTTATAAGAAGCCGTACCAATATTGGAAACAATCGGTCTGAAAGGAATGCCAGCTTTATGTACCTTGGGTAAAGCATAAAATCTAGCGCAATTAGCAATAGAAGGAATAACAGAGCGTTTAACATTTATTGGAATAGACTGAACAGACTTGATAGCCGAAGAAATAGTCTTTAACTCATTTTCACTAGGATCTTTAGAAATCTCTAAGTATGGACCAGAAGAAATCAAATCATTAGTTTTGTCAACATAAGATGATTTGTCAAGAACAACAATTTGACCACCCTTGTCAGCTTTAGTAACAACAATATCTGAATTAGAAGTTAAATTCTTTACAGTACGCCGAACAGTATTAGTAAAGACGGGATTGGAAATTCTAGAATTAAAGTCCACATTAGAAGCAATAAGATGCCTAACGCAATCTTTTTGATTGGATGATAAGGCACTAAATTTAAAAGCTTTCTCAATAGGAGCAATAAGCTTAGAAAAAGAAGGTTTGCTGGCCAGAGCAAAGTTATCATTGCATTTTAGAGCATTAATTTGAGAACTATTTAAAGGAACACTTGAAATATTAACGACAACATTTTTATTTACCACTGGTAAATTTTCCGAAGGAACAACTTTCGAATTTCTACAAAGTTTAGCTAATTTTTTTTTCAAAACAACTTGATGATTCTCCGTAGAACGAAGGGTTCTAGACCAAGAAGTTCTATCAACATAATCAAAATCAGAAATAGAATTTGAAATAGAGAGATGCAAATCATAGAGCTCACGTTCAATAAACGAGAGGCGTTTCCTAGTTTCTTGGATCGAAGCTCTAAGTAGAGCCAATTTCGACCGAAAAATAACTTTATCAATTTTTACAGAACGTGGTAAGTTACATTTCAAAGAAATAAAATTCGGAATAACTTTCCTGCGTCTACATTCTTGAAGAAATTTTAAGTGGTTCAAAAAGCGAAATTTTATTACTTAACGGTTTTTTCCTGATGGAATTATATAATAAATTTTGTCTCCATGTGTCATTTTATCTTTTTTGTTTTGTTTAATTTCTATTTTTTGATATTTATACTACCTCCTGTTCCACCGTGTTGCTTTTCTCGGATGACTTTTCATCCAAAAGCTCACACTTCTTTGCATTGAAAAAGGTGTTCCTTGTAACACCGAAACACGTGTCTGCAATCATTTGCAAATTTTGTGCTTAATAACGTTGGATTACTGACATTTTAATTGTTTCAATGGTTTGATGATTTTTTACCTCCTTCTTGTTCCAAAATTTTTGTCCCGAAAAAAAAAGGAAACATCCATGCATGCTAAACATAATACTTTTATCAAAGACAAAGAACAGTTACTAATGTTTCTCTGTGCATAAAAGGGAATGAATGTAGTTTCTCACAATCCTCACCATACAAATATATATATATATATATATATATATATATATATATATATATATATATATATATATATATATATATATATATATATATATATATATATATATATATATATATATATATATATATATATATATATATATATATATATATATATATATATATATATATATATACATTCGGAAATTGTTCACGAAATTGAGAGTGAAGGAGAGCACCTGGCATCAAATTCCTGCATATGTCTCATTTTACCCCGCCTCCCTTTGATCAGGCACGCTAAGTACAATAACTTACAGTAGATACGCCGCATCGGTATAATTGCCGCACCCCGAAAAGAGTAAGTCTGTAAAAAAAATTTTAAATGTACAGAAATGCCGTACTGCCATAAAAACAGCACATAAAAATGATGAGCAACTCCTCGATATTGATTATATATAAAAGTAGAAAATACCCATTAAAAAGAAAAAAAAATACATATTTGCTTGTGGCTCTAACGCCCAACTTTTAAAAATGTGAAGAAATAAAAACGGAATCTCGCATTTAAATTGATTTTCGATTTTTCTCCAAAAATCGGGAACGTTTTGCCCATCCAGATTTTGCCGCTTTTTTTTTTTTTTTTTTTTTCAAATACACTCTTTGCAAGGATAAAAATGAAATTTTATAAATTTTACAATCATGTTTAAGATTTAGAATGAACAATAATCATATTTATGTACGAAAAAAGTTAGTTTCCGCGATTATTTTTGAAGTGGTCCGTTTTTGCGAATTTCTGTTATCTGTCGCTTTTCTTTTGTACCAACATCAATAAAATATGTACAGTGTACAAGTTTTTCATTTTTTGATTCCTTGTGTTTCTTTTAAGGTTTTACATTGCTTTACTGTTTAAATAGAGCTCCATTTCACTTGTAATGATACAAAAAATTGGCGAATAGGAAATTTGGCTTTTCCCGCACTTTTTGAACAGTCGGCCGTTTACTTTAATTAAAGCTTCTAATTGACGGGTAAATAATATATAACTGCATCACAATGTGCCAGTATATATTTTTTTTTCTTTTTTTTTTAGTTTCGTTAAAACAGTAGGACTGAAGTCGGGGCGATAAAAAGAAAAGTCGGTCGTAAACACCACAACGGCAAAACAGTCAATTACGAAAACTTCGCTTTTAAACACGCAAGCGCCGCGGCGTTCCTTTCAGAAATTGATATAGTCAGTCAATGAATAGCTCAGGATCTGCTTGCTTCTTTTGCTTTTTAAAATTGAAACATGCAGAAAATTATCGGTGCGGCATTGTGAAAATAAGAATCAATGCACAATTAGAAGTGCTATATTGAAGAAAGAAAAATCAGGAAAAAAAAGGAAAAAGTAGGAAAATAAGGAGAGAGCTCTAAAAAGTAGGAAAAATGGGAACTCTTTGGGGTCTGAATGTTTTATGGTCATTTGTCAGTGGGAAATATTTTTTTTTTTAATTTGAAAAAGTTGAATCTGAAGCATATATATGGAGGAGCAAGACTTGAAACGGCAATTTCTCATTTTGAACTCGTCTGCATATAGGACTTTTGTGCTTAGCGCGGGAGTATACTCATTCTCCCCTAATTTAAAGTGTAAAAGATAGTTTAAGACAATCCCCAGAATTTTACTTTCTAGCAAATAGTCATCTTTTTATTCTATAACAATAAAACAAAAATTTATAAAATTGGGCAAACCTGAAAAGAACCTCCATATTTTTTATGTCCTAAAACTGTTTGTACTCATGGTTCTAAAATATACCAATACATGTTTGATACTGGAAAAAAAAAAAAAACTTTTTTTCTTTTTGGACAGGAAAACTCTTACAGCATAAAAATAAAAATTTGTTTTTCTCAAAGAATTGACTGCAAATAACCCAAAAGAGAACATGCAAGACGTAAAACACACATAAAATGACCTAAAACGTCGGCACTGAATTCAATCTCAAATAATTTAAGTAAAGATAAAAATATTAATGGCTTCAACTTTTTCTTAAATCGTTTTTCTCCTTGAGCGTCATAAATCTAGAATAAGTGAAAGATGCCCATTATACTGCCGGTCACTAGACCGACATTTTGGTCGGTGTAGGGCGAGCGAAAACAGGAAGGATAGCGCCAATCCATCAAATCCTTCTCTCCGCATACCACCCCTATCGCGGATCATTAAATTCCCACAGTGCGGAAGAGAAAAAAGACCCTAACTTTGACATCTTCATATTCGGATGCACTACCGAAGAAATTCCTGGATGAAATAGATATTTTTATGCGAAGAATGTATATTCTCCTCTCTCAGATTCTATGTATTTAATTGAGTGTAATAACGTATTTCAGATTGTATTTCTTGATATGGAAGGAAAATATTACTTCTATTATATTTCGTGTCATTAATAATATTGTACGAGTCCTCTTATCCGAATTTAGGGGAACTGAGTTGTTTAGAGAAGAGAAGTTTCAAATAATTCACATAAAAAAAGACTTCATAACTTAATTTTTAAAATTTCCTTAATTTATAGTATTTGATTATTATTTTTAAAAATGAAAAGCACCAATAAAAATATTCTTATAAGCATACTATTATTTATATGAATTAATGAAAACAATGATAATTATAATTATAAAGCAAACAAGCCAACAAAATCAAGAATAAAAAAGGTACATCGTAAAACGCCAAGTATCATGAATAAAAGACTTTAGATGGCCTTCAGAATGACAAAATGTTCTAGAATGTACTGAAACGTATTACTATTATGCAGCTACAACTTAAAAAAAATAAAATAAAGTAAGTGCAATACTTGTAAAATTTCAACAGAACAAGAATTTGCAAAAGTTGTGAACTTATATCTTTCAAATGGGCATTGTTATGTGTTTTGAGTTCATGTTCCGTATCTCGTATTGTAATGATATTTTTGAAAAAATAAGTATTAGCAGACTTCTGTCTGTCGCCTTTTTGTGCTCAATAATATTTTACACTAATGTTTTGCACTTTAGGGGAATGTTTCAAATTATTTGAAATTATATCTTTGTTCCCGACAGGCCTTGATCTGCGTACCCGCAGACCCAGCAGTGCGGGGAGGGGGGGAGGCACGTCCTTAAAAGACCCAACGACCCAAGAAATTGAAAAAAAAAAAAAGCTAGCACTAAAAACTTATAAACGTTGCAAATATATACTGCCAGCCTCTGGGAAGAGGCCCCACAGACTTTGTAGCAGAATGGCCTAAAACTTATACATCTGGCTCTGGTTCCAAAAAATTTTAAGAATACAATTAGCATATTTGGGGCAGGGGGCTGGGGGGGGGGGCGAACGAAACAATAGATGCAGCCACAATGAACAATTGTAAGCAATCTTGAGTTCGTAAGTGTCTTCATTGTATTCTGGCAAGCGATGTTCAAGAAAATCAAATTCCAGTTAGAAACTTTCTTCCATTACTGATCATTTTGTTAAAAATTGCGTACAGATCAAACTAGAAACTATTCTGAAAATTGATTCATTATGAATATGACTGTTTAATAACGTGAATGATGTTGTGTTTTTTGGTGGAATCACACCACTTGCAACAGCAGCAAAAACGTATCATAGATTTTCTGAGAATGTCATTAGGTTCACATAATTTAATTGATTCTCCCTCACTATGATGTTCCCATCATTTTTTCTCAGGGTATACTCCGAGTAATCCATTACACACAATATGTGTATGTGATCATATACATAATATGTCATAATATGAAATTTTTTTAAGCTTGAGGACATACGCTATATATCTAAAAAATATTTGAGAGTATACGGGGTATGTGGAACCCTATCGGAATACCACTGTTCAGTCATGTTACAATCACTTACTCCTTTATATTCCTCATGTCACCATTCAGAAACACTAAGAGGACCGTGATTTCTGATCATACTATGACGTCATTTGAAACTAAAGTCGTTCGTTGCTCGCGGCAATAGACTATCAGAACATATGTATATCTGTAATGTTGCAAAAGAAAAGAATTTACCATCTGTTCGGACCACAGTAGAATAGAAATCTTGGCTTATAACTGACCATTAAAACATTTTATTCAGAGGTGCCCATTCCTCTCTTCAAGGTCCAAGGCGCATTCTCTCAAATGCTATGGAGAAGCTCCCCCCCCCCCTCCTCACACACAAGAACGAGAAGCCTGATCTCAAAACATGATTGAAAATACCACTTCTAAAAATTTAATGTTGCACTCACCCTTCGTGGGCACTCCTGTTTCGTAATACTGAAAAATCAAAGTAAATAAAGCACAAATTGCCCAGAAAAATAAGTAAGAGTTTGTGCTTTATTTAAGCTGTTTTTTCATTTGATTCACATCCTCTTTTTGTTGTGCAGCTTTTTTTTTCTTTTGTAAGTCAAAGTACGAAAAAAAACTTCGCTGCGATTTTTTTTTTTTTTTTGGTTGTTTCAAAAGCACTTTAGGGATTAGAGAAGTATTATCAGTGAAAAATCTTAGATGTTTCAAATAGTAATTGAATTAGGTTACTAAAATATCTATGTAAGCAAACCATCAGCAAAAAAACACAGACATTCAGAAACATCGATTCCTTTGAGTGCTTCTATAATTAGACATCGCTCGTACGTTCTTCTGGGAGAACAGGCAATGGAAGTGTTCTTATTTCTTTGAATCTAAGATTTTCGAACTGTCCAAACATAGTCAAAAGTATCAACAACTACTACTTTTTTTACTAAATATGTAACAGAAGAGAATAAGACCTTGATGCATGTTTTCATACAAAATATTAAACTGTCGAGTTCTTTAAAAGACAAAAATTTAAATGTCTTTATTTTCCCGAACGATTTTTTCTAAAAATGCATATAAATTAACGGTTAATAAAATTAATAAGAAAGCAATTGGGTAATATCGGTCATTCACTCTCAATAATCCCAATGAACGTTACAAAATAAATTTTCGAATAATAAAAGAATAACTCTAATAATTATAACTATCATAAATACAAAAAAAGTTTTGCGACTGGATTATTCAGAAATTAGACATCGATCAAAAAACATCATTGTAAAACAAAATATCAATTTAAATACATCGATGCTTTAACAAACGCCATCGATGTTTTGTAAACGTCGATACTAATGTCCCGTTTGTTCTAACGAATTTATAATGTACGATTCTCTTAATATTGTAAAGGAATAATAGTTCACATTATAGTTAAATTGAACATGTAAAGCAATTCACCCTCGAAATTGAATATTAAAAAAAAAAATAGCAACTTCTTTTTTATTTAAAAGTTTTTCCTTTACCATTTCAAAACAAAACAGTATTAAAGAGGCAGAAAAAATTATCGCTCTCCTCTTAAATCGATACCGAAGAGCAAGAAAAGTTGAAAAGAAACGAATTTGTTCCTATGACCTTTAAAACCTAATGATTAATATTATTTGAACACGCATCTAACCCTTCCAAAAATAATTGGGTGTACGTCTTTTTCGAAAAGTAAAATATTTTCTTAATACAACGAACCTACCTTCCCTCTACACGGAACTCAGTTGAACAATGAATTGTGCCTAAACTACTAAGTTTGAAATTTCCAGAAAATAATGAATCAACTTTGGAAAATTAGATCGTACTAATAAATGTGTACATTGCATTGTAAAATGCCCTTAATCGTTTGGAGAATACTTTAACTCAGAGTATCAAATGTTAACTTATCAACGGGAAAAGGGGATTAATATGTGCTTGATTAAGAGAATTGTTTATTCTTCTTTTAAAAAATGTACTGTCATGTTTCTACTTTCTGCATTCTGTCCAAACGCAATGATGGCAATCGCTATTATTTATTTTTTTTAATCAATTTTTTGTATTACTAGCACAGAAATTCTAGCATGAGTTTTTACTTGGGACGTAAGGGCTAAGGGGCTCATGAGCATTGAAAAACTACAGTTTTGTACGTTTGAAAAGTCGCTTTTATATTCGTGGTCTCTAGTAACATATTTTGCTCTTTAGCTCGGGGCTTGAGTTGAGCCTAAGATTTTCCGTTAAAATCGAAACCCTTAAAAAGTTTGTGAGTAAGAAAGAAGAAACATGCGAATCGAAAAGACGTAACTGTGGCAACGCCAAATAAAACATCAATAATAAATGGAGATGAGATTATTCTAAGTTGATTTTTAATTGCATGTTAACTTTTTTTCCTTTGGAGATAGAAGTTAAGTTTTTCAATCGTAAATCGAGTTAGATCTGGAGTAAAAAAAGTCGTTTTTTTTAGTAGTGCCAAAAAGAAAACTGTAGGATAATTCCTTTGCTTTTTACTGAAAGATTTAATGAAGAAAGTAGTAATTAAATTTTAGTTAAGCCTAAAAAAGGTCGAGCTAAAAACGCAAATAACTCCCGCCATATTTAAGTTAGAGCATTGAAACGAATTGCGTAGAAAGTGGAAAATTTTACCCTTTCCAACGATGTATAATATTAATATGTGCAAGTAATTTTTCATCCCTTTAATAGGCAATAATAGGCAATTTATGCGAAATTTAAGCTTAAGAAATTATTTACAAAAAAACTAATTCAAATTTTTAAAAACAAAATCCCATGATTTACACATGGGATTTTGTTTTTAAAAATTTGAATTTTTAAAAAATGGGCTCGAAGTAATTTTGTACAAAATTTCAAGGCTGTAGGTGCTATGGGATCTTTTGGAGGCACGTCCGTCACAGACTTTCTTTGAAACCTTACTTTTATTTACTATAAAGAGATTATCATGTTGTCATCATCATCATCAATATCACTATTATTATTTTCATTGTTATTATTTGTTAAGGAATGATGAAAAAATATTCCTTTTAAAAGAAAAATAAATGTCCATTTTCGAGTAATCACGAATTGCTTTTATCCTTACTTGATCACAGTTGATGCTGCTCTGATTTTTCAGATTATCATGACGTAGAGAATACACTATACTAGTTTCAATATTTATTAAGAGGACACTTTTTCGCCGACATGGTTACAATGCGCTTGCGCTCGTTCAAGGCTTAACTTAAGCAGATCTTACTTTTAAAAAGCGGTGAGGGGTGAAAAATTGCGTTTCTTCAGGAAAAACATCAACATAGACGAACTTGAAAAGCAAAACTTCATCTGAATACAAAATCTCCAGATTAGTAGTTCCCATCATTTAAGATCGATAAAAAATAAAAATACATAAAGTGATATGCTGTAAATAATATTTATGATAAGTGTACTAAATAATATTTATGATAAGTGTACTGGTTGAGATCGATCATAAAATCTTTATCACCGCATCCTAATCACCTTTTTTGGTGGATATGCCTCAAATTACCCATTCTAGAAAATCACCAGTCATAATATGACGGGTACAAATTTCTTGGCCATTTCCATTCCATTTATAGGAACAAGAAACCCATTAAGTTAGGGGCTTACATATTCATTAAGTAGGGTTCTATCGCAATTCGTGGTTGCGAAAAACATAATTTGAATTCAAGACGTCAGAATTCAAATGAATGCTGGATGCTGGATTTGTATTTTATTTTGTTTAAAGGAGTTTTTAACAATGAAATTGGCTTGTGTTACGTTTTGTAAATAGTTGTTAGTTCACTCAGTGATTGAAAAAGTTGTAAAAGCTATTGGCGATTTAAAAAATATAAAAATACTCGTATATCAGTAGGTGTGCTACTTTTCAGTACTGATGACGAAATAAAATCGGCAAACGTTTTTTCCCCTTAAGTGTAAAAGAAAAAAAAAAGAAAGAAAACATTTAATTGAAGGACTAGAAACCAACTGCTTGTTAAAAAAAAAGGCAGGTCTTTCTTCAGTAGGGGAGAATGTTGTACCTTGGGACACTTTTCATATTTTAATTTTCAACGTCAATTATTTTAATCAAATTTAAAATCTAAAAGTCACATTAAAATACCCCAACATACTTCTATGCAATATATATATATTTTTTAATTCGGACAGTTTTAAAATAAAATATTGCCAGCCATTTAAAGTAAAAGTTCCAAGCTGTCCCAAGGTGCAACACCCTATTGTACCTTGGGACACATCCTGTTGTACTACGGGAAAGTCTTAGTGATTTAGGAAACAGCTATATACTTGACAATTTTGACTCGACAATTTATTCCAATTTTGCAACAGAAGACACAAAAAAATATTTTTTATGCTAATGAATTTAACCATGAATAATAAATTATGAATTATGAATCATGAAAGATGAATTATTATCTAACATTAAATGTGTTTAAAAAACTACAAAAGATCACAACACTGTTCCATGTTCCTAAACATATCTTAATTATTACGAACCATGCATATGTTGTACCTTGGAACGTGTCTTACACAATGTTTGGCTTTCCCAAGGTACAATCACCACGTGGTTCAAGGAAAACCAAACTAATGGTCAATCTAGATGCCCTATCATTATTTTCTCATAAGCAAACTATTTAAAGTACTTCTCTTTTATAACAAAAAAAATTCAGTATATTAAATTTACGAATACAAAGACAGGAATGAAATAAAAATGTAGAAAATATTTACTTTGGAGTCAGGGAATTTTCTTTCTCTCACAAAATCGTCAATTTTACTCATTTGATGCTGGTTTTTACTATGGCACCATTTAATGGTGAAGGTTACTATTAGAGATTACAAAAACATGGCTGCTAAAAATAGATTCTTAGAAATTAGCAGTGTCCCAAGGAACAAAACTCTCCCCTACTATAAAATGGCATCCATGCTCACATGACTGCTAGCTACTACGCTACGATAGCTGGTTCAAGTAGTAAAAATTTGTTCCAACATTCGAATAAAGAGCTATTTCCTTCCCTTTTTCACCCCTTTTACACTACTAAAGAGAACTTGAAAAACTAAAAATTATAATAGGTTTCTTTTAATGAAATCGCTCTCACAAATGTAGTGTTAAATTATGTTTCGCTTCAAACACAGGCACCAAGGGATCACCAGGAGTACGGTGGTACAGCTATCACTTGTTAAAATTGGAATCCGGCAAAAAAAATTCAATGTAGATTTCCTAATTTATTGCCTCAAATACCCTTAAAATGCTGCCTAAAAATTCTGTCTACTTATTATTACATACTAATGACTTTACTGACGTCTGTACCGAAACATTTGTTTTTTCTACTCCGCAACAATTAAATTAATGGTCTGCTTTGGTCCAATTTCATTTTTCTTTTACTCAAAGCTACGCCTAACATACTTTAACTGCTCCAGCCTGTACGAGAATGGTACTTTTCCCTCTAGCCTTCTCCAAAACGGTTACTTTTCTACTCCACCAGCACCAAAATAATAACTTTCCTGCTCCAAAGCTGCCTTTTCACAGTTCCCATGCAGTGCCCATCGTGTCCCAACCTCAAGTTTCAACTGATGTTACAAACGCTCTGTTCTCTTAATCGCAAAGTTAAAAACTTAGGGGAGTGATGTCGAGACCGAATTACCGCTTTGACTTTCCTTGAGCTATCAAGGATGTTAGATTGAAATTACGAAGGATGTTACTCTAAAATTTTCAAACCTAAGTAGTTTTAATGTATTCTTTTTAAATGTATTGCAACAAGAATATGGTTAAGGACGTTAGTTTTTGTAAACATGATTCTCATGATCAAGGAAACAACGAACAGCTTGCATTTTTCAGTTTTGTAATATCGTTCATCTCTTGTAATTTGTAATATCTTTTAATTTTGTATTATATTTTTATCATTTTTAAAAATATATTTTTGACATCAGATATTCAGATGTTCAGAATAGCAGGGATCGCATTACAGGGAGCTGATTTTACTAGAGCAGAACGATGCACTTACTGGAGAAACTAATCAGCCTTCATTCTAAATTTAAACTGAGTTCAACTTCTAGAAATAAATTTTATTGAAATCTCCAGATTCTATTGCGTTCATCCAAAAGTGGCAATATTTCAATCTCACGGATCATGAAATATGTGATGGTTGCTGGAAAAATTTTAAACGATGTTTGGAGCTGATAGGAAATTGAAAGCAATCGAATGGAAAAGATAATTCCGTCATCTTAGTGCCCCTTTTAGCAACTTGTATATTAAACTTTGATCACATAGAATATCTTGAAAGACTAACTGACACGAGAAAAAATCGATATTAATGCGATCATTTTAAATGATTATAATTCAAGAAAAGGGCATTATTTTCGAAGGAAGTCTTTTTAGGAATAGATGTATTCCTTCGAACACGATCAGTCACTTTTTAACTTTTGAAAATCTGAATAACACAATTCTTTTCTTTGGACAAAACTCGAAGAATTTTTCTTAAGTTGATCGAATGAATAATTTTTATTAGGAAGTTAGCTGTCATCTCGCTATTGTTCACGAACTTTAGAAACTACTATAATACTTTTAAATAAAAAAACGAGTAAATAAGATTTTAAAAATCTATTATAGAATTAAAATTGTGCCAAATGATTATATTAAGACATGATGATATTGAGACTTAAAATGTAGAAACAGTCAGTCGAATAAATAAAACTAGCTATTTCAAAGTAAAAAAGGTTTTTCAAAATAAATATAATTTCTCTACTAAATTTAACAACATTAAAAGATTCATTATAGTGTGAAATAATCCGCTAAGTAAGTACATCACTAAAGTCATTAAAAAATGTTAAAAGTTCCATAAAAATATAAAATTAATTCATGAGTAGCAAAAATGGCGGAACTTTTAAGAATACTTTTTTTTTTCTCGCTAAGGTAGAAAATAAAAAAAATCGCCAATTGCTGATGTAACCGCAAAAAATGTTTCTTACCTCAAAATGTATGGCATATAAGTATTTATTACGAACGACTTTTTCAGTACGAAAAATTAATGCATCAATATGATTGCTGCTTACATCCAGTGACGGATTTACCATGTCGCAAATGTCGCGTTTGCAAGGGATCCCCACAACAAAAGCCCCGAAAGGAGGGTTCCAAAACTACACCTGAAAAAAATGTTTACGTCAGAAAAATGGGCACCTAAAAGTACATTGCGATAGGCACACAAAAGGTATATGAATCCACCACTGCTTTCGAATCAAATTTTCTTTTGCATTGAAAAGAGGCTCACTTTAACGCCGAAACTGAAAAAAGTATATATGCAATACAAGTATGCATGCAAATGTATACGCGCATTTTGCAAATCATGCGTCAAAGCGTCGTTCTTTCACATTTAATAGGGAGTTGGCAGTTTTTATTGGAACTCATTGTGATTTATTATTATTATTATTGTTATTTATTAGTTATTTTATTCATATGAAAATATTTTTCTCAGTGTTTCTAGCAGAAAAAAATAGAGAAGAAAGAAGTATTTTCATATGAAAAATGTTATCACCTCAAATAAATAGTAGGATATCTTACTGTTTTTCCCAAGACTAGATGTCTTACTCTTATTCTGAAGCGACACAATGCGTTGTAGAAAAGCTTAATCGACGCATACTAATTGCATCAGGGAAAATTAAAAAAATATCCGACTTTAGAGGGAATTGCGTTGATTTAAGAAACAGGTTATCAAATATTTTTGTCAATTGATAAAATATAATGTAAGGGAAAGAAGCGTTGATTACCTATTCGTCAAAATACAAACGAATGAGATTATAGCCTGCAATCAAAAATTCTACTTTCAATCCATGTAGTAAACGAGCTGATGTGTGCATCACATGACTTCCTTTTACTCCAATTTAATGTCATTTCCCCATTATTCGCTATTTTAATGTGATTCAATATTTATTCTCTAAATATCACCAACAATGGCCAAATTGAAACCAAAAAAAAAACTCCGCCAAATTTGTCGCCAAGTTGGCGACAAAACTTGGCGACCAAAAGACTGGCGATATATCGCCAAGTGTCCGACAAATTATAACGCCACTTGAGTTTACATCGAAATTAACAATGATTTCCCCCCAAAAAGGTGCAAAAGACCCCCTTAGGAACATCCGAAAGCAACCAAAAGGGGAGGTGCACAACTAGACCCCACTACGAGTCTATGTACCAAATTTCAACTTTCTAGGACATACCATTTTTGAGTTATGCGAGATACATACGCACATACGCACATACGCACATACGCACATACACACATACGCACATACATACAGACGTCACGAGAAAAGTCGTTGTAATTACCTCGGTGATGGTCAAAATGGATATTTCGCGTGTCTATACATTCTTAGGCACTTTTCCGCATGTGGTCGAATCGAAAAAAAAACTCAACATTCATTTGGGGGTGAGCAAAATGGAAATTAAGGGCGATTTTTGAGTGAAAATTTTTTCGCGAATACAATACTTCCTTTTTTGTAAAAGGAAGTAAAAAAAGAAAAGAAATCTTGGAGACAGAAAATATTTTAATTTTCCCAGTATTTATTATTATTTTTTTAAATGTCGGATTCTAAAACCAGGCGTGACCTCGTGTGAAGTTACAAATGACGATGGTTCGCTAAAATTTTACAGATGAGGCAGTGAGAAGCAAAGTGATGTAAGTGGCATTAAAAATTTGGTGATATCCAGTACACATGGTAGGTGAACTTCTCTTCTGTCTTGGGGCAAGAGATGGTGCTAGTAGCCCTGGTAGTTGCTGCTATACAGCATGATTTAGAAAAAATTTCAATGAAAGCCTACCTAGGATGTTATCTTTAAAAGCGTTTTACTCAAAACTTGAAAATGTCCACTTACATCCCTTTGCTTCTCAGTCTCATATGCTGTTCACGGTTGTAAACATGTGTTTGATTTAATTCTAGTTCTAAATCTTTTTTTTTTTTTTAAATTTTTTTTTTTTTTTTTTTTTTTTTTTTTTTTTTTTTTGAGTCTGATAATCTTTTAAAAGTTAGCGAGACACAAATAATTTCTGCAATAAAGACCACGTGTTTTGATTTATTACAAAATTATTCCACCAATGTTATCCTTTAATTACCGGTATTCTTCTTACCAGTATTTCGGTAAGTATTTGTGTCATATCTCTTTACAGTAAATAAAAGTAAGGTTTCAAAGAAATTCTGGAAGGAAGTCTGTGGCGGACGTGCGTCCAGGAGACCCCATAGCACCTAAGCCTTGAAATTTTGTACAAAATTACTTCGAGCCCCGGGTGTGTGCACCTCGGTTTTTATTTTTTAAAATTCGAATTAGTTTTTTTGTAATTAACTTTTTAAGCTCAAATTTCGCGTAAATTGCCTATTATTGCCTATTAAAGAGGTAAAAAATTACTTGCACGTATCATTTGAAAGGGAAGGATTTTCCGCATTCTACGCAATTTGTTTCAATGCTCTAACTTAAATATGGCGGGATTATTCAGTGCTTCATCTCAAATTTCCGCGACAATGCTTTTATTGAAATCTATAGCGCGAAGAAAATCATTGAGACGAAAGATCTGTTGCCTTTTTTTGTCTCGAGTATGAGCTAATAAAATTCGGGGTTTTAAAGGCTTCTCCTGTGAAATTTAAAATGTTTACTTTTTGGTTATTTTCAAGAAATCTGCAGCAAAATTTAACCGTTTTTTTTTTGTTTTTTTTTTGTTCAAGCATGATAGTTAAACATGCCTCAATTGATGTAACTTTTATTTTTGAGGTGGACCGTGCAAAGCCGGGCGACGTAGCTAGTCTTATATCATTAAAAACTGAGCGTATGTATCTATGTACGTACCTTTATATGTATCTATGCCCGAGTTACTTCTCCCGAACGCAAGTGAACTAACCATCGAACCAGGTATCGATAGATTCGTATTTTTCCCGTCTTTATGTTTGGCTATTTAACATAATCCTCCGATAATAATTAGCAGAGATATCAATTAAAAACTATTAATTTTGACACTTAGATTTCGACATAAAATCCCTATTTTTCGAAGGTTTTCCTCTATTCAAATTATTATTCAGTGCTTCATCTCAACATTCCGCAACAATGTTTTTATTAAAATTTATAGCGTGAAGAAAATCATTGAGACGAAAGATCTGTTTCCATTTTTTGTCTCGAATATGAGCAAATAAAATTCTGGGTTTTGTTTTAAAGGCTTCTCCTGTAATCGGGGGATTTAAAATGTTTATTTTTTGGTTATTTTTCCAAAATCTGCCGCAAAATTTCACTGACTTTTTTTTTGGGTTGTTGAACACGCGTCACTTGACATAACTTTTATTTTCGAGGTGGACCGTTGAAAGCCGGGTGACGGACGTAGCTAGTTTAGTGTTATTTTCTGTATAGTGTATAACAAGGGATCTACGGGATAATTTTTTCTTGCCGGAGCCCAAGACTGAAGGCTTTCTTTTTTTTTTAAACCAAACTGACGTTGTAGTGCTTTATTCCTCGATTGATGGGGGGGGGGGGGATTGAATCCTTTACCGGGGTTTTCACCGTGGGACGCGCGCCTCTATAGGTAGACGTGAAGGTTTTAAAAAATAAAAGAAAAAGAAAAATCTACTATAATTTGAGAAATTTTGTTGTCACGTTTCGTTTGAGTGCAGTTTTCATCCACATTTTCAAATTGCTTTCTGTTTGGTTCTTTGATTTCATGTGTATTAAAATATGCAAGGTTTAATATAAAGTTATGTGTAGTAATATTTAATTTTATGTACGAACTTCTCAATGCCTTAGCTATGAGCTATACGAACTAGCTTCAGTTCCAAAATCCGATTGTAGGGGAAAGTGGGGCAAAGTCAAATGCTGAAATATTTACTCCGCTTTTAGCGCCACTTACATAGTAACATTTTAACTATGTAGTGACGTTATACAGGCTACTCCAGTCAAGAAAAAATTACCTCTGAAAATCAAAGCATATGATAATACAAGCGATTTTCAAAAACGGATACTCAAAATGTAATATGTTGTTGAAAGTCAAAAATTATTTTGATATTATCAAATGATAAAGCTCTTCTTTTTGACATTTTAAACATTAATTGGGAATTTCTAATATTCGGTGCAATATTTACTTAGCTAATATTTAGCTCATTTTCATTTTTATTATTTTACAATTAGTCAAATGCATGCGAGGCGAAGTCGGTGGGGCAAAGTGAAATAGTTAATTTCGTTTACTTATTCAATCATTTGCTAATACGTATTCATTTATTAAATAATTTATTTACATTTCTTTATTTAATAACACACTCATTAATTCATTCATTTACTTATTTTCTTATTCATTCAATATTTTATTCACTCATTACTTTTTCCTCATGTATTACTTGATTAACTTTTTTATTTATTAGTTTAAAAAGTTTCATTACATTTTTATTTATTCAATTATCCTTCTGTTTGCTGTTTTCATTTTTTTCAAAAATATTTTTCACAATCGTATAGAAAATATTTATTTCGAGAAATATTTCATTTTTCACCTTTCCCCCTTGAAAACAAGAAGGGAAAATTTTACCTTTTTGTTTTTGCAGGCACAATGTTACTGTCAAAAACAGTGGCGTAGCTAGACCTGACTTTCGGGGGGGGGGGCGTTACTTCTTTTATATATATCTATATATATATATATATATTATATATATATATATATATATATATATATATATATATATATATATGTGTGTGTGTGTGTGTGTGTGTGTGTGTGTGTAATCGCTTGGAATTTTTTCCTTTCTCTTCTCTCTTCTTTTTCTCTTTTTTTTTTGAGACTAACTTTTCGGGGGGGTTTTGTCCCCAAAACCCCCCCCTTAGCTACGCCCCTGGTCAAAAATTAAGAATAATGTTTCATTGCAAATTTTATCACAAAATACAATGTTTATGTACCTGTAAGAAATTTATATACTTACACTTTTAAAAAGCTCAGTTACCTTAACCATTTCACGTTTCCAACCATTCCCCTACTACTTTTATTGACCATATTGTATTGTACAAGGGTGGGGAGGGAGGGAGTTCACGTCAGTGTTCAAAGTGGGCGCTGAGCCAGAAATGTTGAGAACCCCTGTCATATACAATATAGTTGCATAACATCACTTTACATCATTCTTAGTTTCAAGAAAGACTCATTAAAAATGTTGACGAAATTGAAATGAAAAATTATGCCATTATGATACATTTAAAAAAAAAAGAAAAAAGCTTTTGTGAATTTTGTACCTTTTTATCTCTTTCTCTTTTCAACCAATTCTTTCAACGAGACTTCGCCTCCTCCTCCTTCTCCTTTTATGCAAAAAAAAAAAAAAGAATCGTTTTAATCGATCAAAATCAAATTACTTTCTAATCTTATTAATCTCTCTCCTTTTTTTTTTTGGGGGGGGGGGGGGTAATTTCAGTATGGAAGTTTCAAATTGCGATACAACTCGAAAGTCATCGGTTTTGAATAGACGAAGAATCTTTTATTCTTTTATCGATAAATTGATACTGTGAGGTATAAATTGATGCTACTCGTGCTAAAATCGACAGCAGTAAATTTTCTTAAGAAATGAACATTAAAATTGATTTTCAATGCAATTTAATCATTGTGATCTATTTCCTTACAGTTCTGTAATGATATTCCCATACATTTCCCTATTGTATTTACAGTTTTAAGTGACAGTAAAATTGAGCAGCATATTACGATATTTAAAAATCAGTATCAGTACTGAGAGTGTAAATTGCAACATAAATTAAGCTCCTTCTAAATGCTCTTTTCTTTTACACAGCGATAAAAAGGTTGCTTATTACAATTGAATGCTTTTCCGATTGCATAAAAGTCCACTCATCCTTCGGCGGTGTTTAAAAGTTTACATAGTTGTAAGCAGTGGTGGGAAAAACTACATTTTTTTCGTCGCGAACTACAACTACGTTTTTAGAAATGTAGTTAACTAACACTACAACTACTTTTTTCAAAATGTAGCAACTACAAACTACTTTTGAAAAATAGTCGCTACTTCGCTACTTTTCAGCTACTTTTTAAAAATATAATAAATAAAAAGCATACATTTATACACCGTTTGAGGATTGAACGAAAAAATCAAAAAATTATTCAGATTAATAAATTGAATCATTTGAACACGGAAAATAACCAAGGAGTATTTATTCTTTCCTTTGTTTGCTGAGTCTATTTGTCATTTCAAATATTTTTAACGATTTTTACGAATATTTGCTGCAAGGAAGAATTTAAAAGTGGAAGGAATTCAACCATAATTTTTTTAATCCTTTCCTGACAGTGAATATTTCATTCAAGAAGTGCAACTAGGCTACTTGAAAACGTAAATAGATGTTGTCATAATTGTTTTGAAATTTAAATAGACATACACAGATATATAAAATTGATTTAGATGATGAAAAACATCTTTAAAACAAAACAGAAAAACTTGAATTTTCATTATATCAGTTAATTTTGTAGGAACTTTTTTTCCCCCAAGAATTAATTGCTAATTGATTTTGAGCTTCAAGTTACAGGTCCGAACCGAACCTCTAGACTAACACTATCTCCTTTCTAACGACATTTTTTTCAATTTCACCGAATAACCTCAAAAATTTACAGTATTTAATAATTGACTTTTATCATGTTAATATATCAACACACAATCACAAAAGGAAAATAAGGAAATGGGAGAATATCCCAAACGGTAATAGTATTTGTAATCAAATACTAATAAATATCTCATATATGAAACATATTACTAAGAATGCTTACTTTACTTCAATGTGCAATTTTAAACTACAGCGGACTCCCGTGACAACGCGATTCGATTTACACAAAATGTCTATATAGCGAGCTTTTCTCTAGTGATGAATTTTGGAGCTAACGCGAATTCCTTACCCTGTAACACGAAAATTTTCGGATGGGCATCGCGGGGCTTAAGTATCACCTCCTTAACTGGCTACTAAATATTAGTTTCGTGAATGAACTTTCCCTTTAGCATCACTGAAAGCGGAAATTCCCCAACCGTACTGGTCGAAACATCGCTTTTTTAATTTACCAATATAGCCACTCCGCATCTTTTTCATTCAAAATATGAAGTTGATGAAACATAATTTCGCATAAGTGGCTGTTTATCTAAAATTTGAAAATGGAAGGGAAAACAGAAAGTCTATGACAAATAAAGAAATGTAAAGATTTTCGATGTGCTTGAACAACTAAAAAGTGTGGCAAATATAATTATTTATATCTCTGAATCTACTGTACAGTACTATTGTAGTGTTGCATGTTCTTATTGCTACATACTACACGTACCGTACTGTTTCATTTATGCCATTATTTCCCACTAATTTCGTACATCCTAACAGTATTTTTATTCAATAACACAGCTTTTTAAAAACACAGTAAAATTTCAGCGCTTTATGTTTAAAATCGGTAATAGGTAGATAAGAAATTAGTTATAACAAGGGCTGTGGAGTCGGAGTCGAACTGATTTTGAGGTAAAAGAGTCGGAGTCGTTCGAAAACATGCCGACTCCGACTCCGGGTTTCTTTTTTTTTTTCTTTAATTTCCACTGATTCTCTTTGCATTTTTAAAAAAAACTGATTACCAATTAATTTGATTAGATGTATAAAGGCCTCCTATTAAGAAAAAACTCATTGTGTCAACCAGCTGGCTTGATTGTTTATCGAACTTTCTGTAACAGCTACCTACCCCGTCTCCTAGTTTACTTATTTTTTAACTTTATTTAACTGATAGCAACTGTCAGCAAAACGTTTTGTTGTTTACCATTTGCTAAGTAATCAGTTTCAAACAAAAATAATAACATATTTTTTTACCTCGATATCAGTTATAAAATAGCAAAAGGAATGTGTGTATCACTTGAGTAAGTCCGGAAACTTCTGACGGTGCTTGGTGTAAATTCAAATAAGTGTTGGTACGAAAGCGCAAATCCAAAAGATCCGATAAAATGTATATATATATTTTTTTAAACCTAAAGACTTAATCTAAGAAAACTTGGTTATAACTAAAAAGTACAAAATAAAATCAGTTACATGATTTATTGGTTACAAAACTCAATAATTGTAGTTAATCCTAAAATCTTCATATTAAGATTAATTCTAAAGCTGCCGATAAAAATAAAATTAAAAATTGAGCCAAGAAATGTAGGTATACTAAAAGTTAATTGTACAAAGCTGTATACCGCCGCATTTTGTGTAAAATTTGCTCCAGACGTACATGTACCCGACCTCTCCCTACAAGTGCAATATTTTCGTTGAAATTTTTAAGATGAAATTTAAGATTTATTATTGGGGGAAATTTTTCAGAATTAAAGTATTTCAATTTTTATAGACTCTGAAATTAAGTTGAGGTTTACTCATCAGAGGGTGTTACCCGGGAGAGGGCGGGGGATCTTCCCTCTCAAGAAAAGTTTTTTGACTTAGCAAAAAAGTTTTTTTTTTTTTTTCTCTCAAGTTACAGCTTGGAAAAATTGAAAGCACAGGATTTGATCAACATCTATTTGTTAAACATTGAAGGGGTGCAAATTAATCCTTTTCATTTTTTTTTAAATCGGACTTTTAAGTAATCTCACTTTAGAAATCGCAACTATTGGATAATTTAATTTTCAAATTGACCTTCTAACGTTGAATGCATCTTAGGTTTACAATAAAATACAACACGAAAATTTCATAAAAAGGAATTAATATTTCAATCTCTCTTAAGGGTTCCCCCCTCCCTCCCATGAGGGGAGGGGATTTGAAAAATGAATAAGTAAAAAAGCCGGAGTCGGAGTCGGGCGTTTTAAAATCCAGGAGTCGGAGTCGGCCATTTTTCTTCCGACTCCGCAGCCCTGGTTAAAACAGTTTGAGGGATTTTTTCAAATGTCTTAAAATTATTGGTATGCTCATAAAAAATCTTAATAATCCCTTTTCCACAACGTGAAATTTCAATCTACTCGAGGAGTCTTGGAACGCATTCCTCGCGTAAGTTGAGTTTTGATCATATAATGCAGATGACACTGATACCGAAAGCTTTTTGCTTCCGGAAAAACTTCCGTGATCATACATTTCTATAGCACTGTAATATTTATTGTTAACCGGCCAAGGCAGTTCGATATCATCCTCTTCCATACCATTTACAGTAGCTTCCATACTAGGTAGGGCATTAGCACAAATCTCATTGACATTAAAAATATTCATCCGTGGGACATTCTAAGCTGCCAGAAAACACAAACGCGGTATGGACGCCCATATGCAAAAGTTTAAGGGTGGGGGAGGGGGGGATTCAGTTATTTTCCCCATGATTTAGCAGGATATTTTCACATGGAAACCGATTTCAGTACAGATTAGAATTATTAAAATTTGACATTATTAATAACTCATTAATGACTGGAGACGAAATATTTTTACATTTTTGCGAAGAAAAGAGTATTTAAAAGCAAGGAAGTTCTAATTTCTAAAGGGAGGAGGGACTTGAGCCCTCACTTGCCCCCCATATGGGCGTTCATGAAAAGCGGTACTACATTGGCAGTTATCGCTTATTCTTTTCTTTCTAAGCCATGCTCTATTCAAGGTGAATATTGGGGACATGTGAAAATTTCGATGCCAAACAAACTAATGGCGTCAAAGAGATAGAACTTATGGCCTCAATTTGAAGTCAGCTCGTATTTTTTAGTCTTCTGAATCTGATTGATGCAAGTTTTACTCGCGTAGGACTTGCACCAGTCAGATTCGTTTGAAAAATCTCGTTTCTTTCTTCTTTTTCTTTCCTTCTTTTTTTTTTTTTGAAACTTTATTTAAAAGTAGTTTTTAGAAATCGCTACAATCTACTTTCTTTTGAATCGGACTACTCGCTACACTACAAGCTACAAAAAAATGCAGCTACTACAGTAGCGTCGCTACTTGTAGCGCGCTACTTCCAACCACTGGTTGTAAGTAATGCCGTAGCATTTTTAGGCCGTGGTGGCCTGATCGGGAAGGCGTCGGATTCGTAACAGAAAGGTAACTGGTTCGATACCAGCCGGTTAAAGATCACCCGTGTCCCTTAATGGTGACTGGAGCACATTGAATATGTAGTGGTCACAAAGTCCTCCTAGTAATTCAATACCTCTGGGGGTGTTGGACCAAGGATTGCTCGACTTCTGGTCTAGATCAAAAACGAGCTGTCTTCAGGGCCCCATCCAAACGGTTAAACCACAAGTAGTGATAGGTACAGTGGACCCCGGAGTGTGATGTAGTTAGAATAAAATGCTTCGGAGCACTCACCAAAAGAAAAGTTTGATTTGAAACCTATTTACATTACATTTGCATTATTTTTGCAACACAAACTAGATTATGGGGACGGCCACCTCTAATCCCCTACTAGAGTACTGGTTAAAAGTGGTATTGTAAAGTTTGAAAATGTTTAAAGTAACTTTTTCAGAAAAGACATTTAGCAGCCAATCATCTTTCAAAACAATTAACTCATCGTTTTTCCCTTTTTATTTTCGCTAATGCTTTCATTTTAAATGGAACATTTAATAAAAAAACATGGGAATTTTTCATTGATTTTATTTAATCAACTATTTTTAAGCATTGAATTCTACTCCATTCATTTCTGATATTGTTTTCATACACATACATTACCGACTGTTCGGAAAAATGTAAATCTTCAAAATAAACCGCAGAAGGCTCGCTGCTTTACTCTGCCAGCGAGGTTATAATATCAGTTTTGTGTTTTTTTCATTTTACAAAATAAATTGGCAATACTGTAGACAACTTTTATATAAACGAATGATTCCGAGAAATATTCGCATCCCAAATCGTTATGTTCTATGCGATATTAAATTATAAAAATCTCGTGATATCATTTTCTGAATATGAATGCTAACTAGGCATTTATCTAATATAAAAGAATATATTAAATTTAGACAAAAATAGCAAACTATCATGTGTTGCCCAAATTAATTCGCAGCATAAATAATTAGGAAAACAATGATATTCTTTTACACTTCATCACTTTAAGAGCAAACTTGCTCAAAATGCCCTTTAAATATTGATTTATCTCGAAGGTTTAGTTTTTAACTTCATTAAACAAAGTTGCGTGTCGTCTTTCGAAACTAAGTGGGGAAAAAATCCTGTGAGATTTCGATTTCCCAAAGCAACAAATCCCTTCTTTGCCATTAAACACGCGTGTTTTCCTTTTGGTGCCTATCACGTTGCATTCTTACCTGAATTTAAACAAAATTAATGGCTGCGCGATAGCTTAATTTCAGAAGGTTTGTTTTCGTACGACTCATTAAATTGGGATTTTAATGCAGTTAAACTAAGCGATCGAATAAAAATAAGGCTCGATAGGAAAAAAATTTCGTGATCCGAAATCTGTTTTTCGAAGATAACGTTGTTATTGAGACGTACGAGACGTTGTAATTGATTGAAGATAATTACAATCAAACTTTTAAGTTAGAAGTATTTTTGTTGCTTTGCGTCTAAAAGTGACGATTTTTCCATCTGAAATAAATTCAGACACTAGTAAGATGTCATAGAGCAATTTTTTCGATGGTAGGTACAACCTACCGTCAACCTACCCGTAAGTAGGCCGACAAAGCTAAAAATATGGAACTTTCTATGTTAGTGTTGAGTCCAAATACGTTTCTTTTATGCCTCAAAAATTCGTTTGCGCAGATAGTGCCGTTTACCTCTGATGCCTACGACAGAATACTTTGATGCACTTAACGTCGAAATTTTGCAAAATGATTTATTTTAAGCATAAATGAAGTGCATCTAAGTCCAATTCATTTTTTTTTCATGCAATATCGTTAATATTTTAAATAAAATAGCTTTTCCAATAAGAAAACGTACTTCATTTAGTTGCTAAAGAATACCATAGTCATAAGCTTCAAGTAAAAATATGTCTAAATTACATTTTACTTCCTTTTATAAAAAAGGAAGTATTGTATTCGCGAAAAAAATTTCACTCAAAAATCGACCTTAATTTCCATTTTGCTTACCCCCGAATGAACGTCGAGTTTTTTTTATTTTTTCGACGCGACCACGCGTGGATAAGTGCCTAAGAACGTATAGACACGCGAAATATCCATTTTGACGATTCCTGAGTTAATTACAACGAGTTTTCTCGTGACGTCTGTATGTATGTATGTATGTATGTATGTGCGTATGTATGTCGCATAACTCAAGAACGTTATGTCCTAAAAAGTTGAAATTTGGCACGTATACTCCTAGTGGGGTCTAGTTGTGCACCTCCCCTTTTGATTGCATTCGGGTGTTTCTAAAGGGGTCCTTTGCCCCTTTTTGGGGGGAAATCATTGTTAATTTCGATGTAAACTCAAGTGGTTTTACAATTTGGCGGACACTTGGCGATATATCGCCAGTCTTTTGGTCGCCAAGTTTTGTCACCAACTTGGCGTTAAATTTGGCGATTTTTTCTTAAAGATCTGTTGCAATTTGACCACTGTTGGTGATATTTAGAGAGTAAACTATTGAATCACATTAAAGTACCAATAATGGGAAAACGGCACTAAATTGGAGTAAAAGGAAGTCATGTGAGGCACACATCAGCTCGTTTTGTAGATGTTTTTGCAAAACTCTAAAGCAGTTACTCAGTTACTAAAAACTAAATTAGGAGGCAAAGTGAACAAATTATGTTGTTCAACAAAGTAACAGTTTGAAATACAACGTTCATAAAGCACAAATTAGCAACTCATTGCCGAACTCAAGTGGTGCTATAATTTGGCGGACACTTGGCGATATATCGCCAGTCTTTTGGTCGCCAAATTATGTCACCAACTTGGCGACAAATTTGGCGATTTTCTTTTTAAATTTGGTTTTAATTTGTCTTTTTTTTTTTTTTTTTTTTGATATTTAGAGAGTGAACTATTCAATCACATTAAAATTGCCAATAATAGGGAAATCATATTAAGAATTGGAGTAAATCAGCTCGTTTGATTTAAGTAAAAAGCGGAAAAAAATGACTTAAAAAAATCCTACTCCACTTTTCGAAAAAAAAAATCCTTAGCAATATAAACCATAAAACAAAATTTTGGCAGACATTTGTTTATTTACATTTATACATTAAAGAACTTCAAAATAAAAATATGTTGAGGAATTTTATGCTCACAGAAGTTTTTTCATTGCTATTTTGAAAACTGTACAGATAAAAGATAGGACGCCACTACTAAAATTTTACAAACTCAAGTTCATCACATATTTTTTTCTTTTAGAAAGAAGCGACTGGATAATGCAAGAACTCCCAAAAAGGGAATATAGGGCTTAGGAAAAACACCGCTTTGGATAACATGTTTTCGTCTGTTTTGAAGAGTTACAAATTGTTTTCAAAACTCAGAGTATATGAGGCAGTGAGAAGCAAAGGGTTGTAAGTGGCAAAATTAAAAATTTAGAAATAACCAGGGAAATTGGTAGGAGAACCTCTCCTCTGTCTTGGGGCAAGAGATAGCACTAGTAATCTTGGTAGGATCTGCTATACAGCATGATTTAGAGAACCTTTTCAACGAAAGCCTACCTAGGACCTTATCTTTAAACGCGTTTTGCTTAAAACTTAAAAATGTCCACTCACATCCCTTTGCTTCTCACTGCCTCATATTTCCTTTCGTGTTGCAAGTAAATTCATAATCATTCTCATCTGTTTGGAAGTAACGTTAAAACGCTTCAAAACCACACTTCAAAAATTTCGCACAGCACAAGAACAAACTCTCGAACTCTACTCACAAATGACTGATTTGAACTGAGAAATGGCGACCACACAGATTGTTCACGAAGAAGTAAACTAGTTGAGACATCTACCTATAGTATGCGTCACGGAATTGGGGGGGGGGGGGGAGCCGGGGGGAGGGGGGCTACTTTCCACGAAACCACACGATAATGCAATGATGAAAAAAAATATACGCAGCCATCGAAAGAGCATAGTAAGACACGTTTCTGGACGCATAAATTATTTGCCCTTGTGCCCTCGTTATCGAAATAGTATCTTACAATCCGCCTAAACTTTAAGATATTTCGTCAAATTTTAAGACCTTATATCTCAATAACGAGTACACGAGGGCAAACAATTTTTGCTTCAAAAATATGTCTCAAAATACTCTTTCGATTACTACCTATTTGAACATTTTTCATAATTACACAATTTGTTTGGTTTCCTATCTAAAAGAAGGGGTTCGACATTGATGAACTTCCTCTATACATATTAAAGTAAAAAAACTGTAGTTGGGGCAAATCTATCCTGGCAGCGTCGTAATGCTGTGACTGGGATCTGCGTAGCCTTCACAATGCTTCCATATTTGGCTTACTTTAACTTGTTAGTTTATTTTTACTTCCTTTTAAAAAAAGGGAAGTATTGTATTCGCAAAAAAATTTTCACTCAAAAATCGATCTAAATTTCCATTTTGCTCACCTCCGAATGAATGTTGGGGTTTTTTTTCGACTCGACCACACGTGGATAAGTGCCTAAGAACGAACGTAAAGACACGCAAAATAACCATTTTGACGATTCCCGAGAAAAAAAAGTTTTCTCATGACGTCTGTATGTACGTATGTGCGTACGTGCGTATGTTCTTATAAATGCCACATAATTCAAGATCGGAATGTCCTAGAAAGTTGAAATTTGGTACGTAGACTCCTAGTGTGGTCTAGTTGCGCTCTCTTTTGGTTTCATTCGAATGCTCCTAAGGGGGTCTTTTGTCCCTTTTTGGGAGGAAATCATTGTTAATTTCGATGTAAACTCAAGTGGTGTTATAATTTGGCGGACACTTGGCGATATATCGCCAGTCTTTCGGTCGCCAAGTTTTGTCACCAACTTGGAGACAAATTTGGTGCTTTTTTTAATTATTTCTTTAAAATTTTATTTTATTTTTTTTTAAATCTAGTTTCAATTTGGCCACTGTTGGTGATATTTAGAGAGTAAACTATTGAATCACATTAAAACTGCCAATAATGAGAAAATGACATCAAATTGGAGTAAAAGGAAGTCATGTGATGCACACATCAGCTCGTTTCTTTACAAGTGTCAACAATCAATGCAATGTCAATGGCTGGTGCTGGTGGAAACTACTGGTGATTTTACGTTCATTACGCACCAAATAAAATCAATAAGAACGCATGCTATTTGAAAAGTACACATAATACGTTCAGCACGTTATGCAACAGCTGAATCAATGCATTGAATGATGAAAACGCTCTTTATTTCAAAAACAATTCGAAATATGTCGCAACCCTGTATACAGAGTAACGGAAAATAACATCCATTGTGTGTGTGTGTAGGCAGGCGCGCGCACAGAAATTTTGGGGCCCTCACAGATGACTTTTACGGACCCCTTCCATATTGTTTACCCCTACATCCCTACATATATTTCACCCCTTATTTTAAAAATCCCGAGTCCCCTTCTGGCTCGGGCCCGGGCAAACAGGTGTTCCTTCTCCTTCCCCTTCTGTACACGCCCCTTGTTTAAAGCAAAACAGTGCAATAACCAAAACAGGGTCTGCTCTAGAAATTGCCGATTTATGTCAAGGTCGGATAATAAGAGACTGAATACTATGCGAAGACAAAAGTTGATTAAGAAAAAAAAAAACATTTTCTACAGGTAAATTTTGAGAAATAGTTTTTTTTAAATATTTTTCCTGCGATTTTTTAAGAGAAATTATACTTAAAGCAATAAAAATAATTTGCTCTTGTACAATCACAGCAAAGCATCCAATTATTCTTGATATTTCTTGGAGATTTCCTATTCTTAAAAAAAAAAAGACCATTTAAGAGTTCACCCCCCCCCCCCCCCCATTCTTACCGCATTTTCCGGGAGGAGAGAAGTGAGAGCTTGTAAATGCCGTTTGGAGTAGCAGAACTACAGGCACAGGGGGCCTACTATAAAAGTGTAGAAATCCCTGAAGAAAAGTGTAGAAGTCTAAAATTGTGACGACCAGAGTGCGTACTGGTTGTCACATAAAAGAAAAAAAAAACTGAACTACTAAAATAATGTCCATATCACCTTTTATGATGATTTTAACATTGAAAAAGCATTAAGTGGAGTGTGCAGGCAGTATCACAACCAGGATTTAAAGTCATTTTTTGTGGGGAGGAGCATTGACCCTAAACGTCTCCAACCCGGTTGCGCCCTCGCATGTAAATAATCCAGCCGCATTAACCATCTCATTTTTTAGTTAAAACGATCCTATTTTGTGGAAAATTTCTATTTTTAAAAATGCTTAAAGCAATTAAGTTGTTTTGTTTTCGATATTTATCAATGTAAAATCCGCACACTTTATCACTCGGATAAAATAAACAAATCGAGGTTACAGTCGATAGCGGATCAGGATCATCGAACGCGAATGGCAACTGTTTCCTGAAGAACGGTGGTTTCAGTTCGATGGAATAAGATGACCTCGGAATCCACTCCTAGTTAAGAAGACAATGAAGCACTTTGGTCAAGGTTGCATTAATTGAAATATGTCACCTTTCACATTTTGAGATATTGTCTCAGTTACGATTTAAAGAAGGCAAACTTTTTATTTCCAAACGGCAGCATGTATTTCTCACATCAATTTTCAAACATGGCCGTCATGGAAGGAAGGAGAAGGGTTAGATAATTTTCTCAGATTTCCAACTTAGAATAACTTTTCACCAATTTAAACGTATGTCCCTAATGCAGTTTGATTACCTCTAGTTAGATAACTTTTTTAAGGCGGAGGAAAATTGATGCTTTTAAATAGTACATTAGTGTTAAAATACAGGTAGAATGTTTCACTCACTCACCCGTCAAAAAAATAGTGGAAGGAGGATTCTATATAAAGTGAAATTAATTAGTTTCAAAGGTGAAAGAATCTTTCAGCCTTGAAGGTTTCCTTTCTTTAGCCTATCTAGATACAAAACATAAAATATAACACGGACAAAAGTATGGCCTAAGAAAGGCAAAGATATTTTGCAAGGAAAGAATTAAAAATGAAGGAATAATAACGTCTGTATTTGTTTTTTTTTATGTGAGCTTCATATAGGCAACGAATTAATGAAGTAAAGGTATTTTTAAGCACGGCCACGGAGTCGGACTGACTTTGAGGAAAATGAGTTGGAGTCGGTCAGCTGATAATGCAATGTAATTCTTATACTGCATAAGCCTTTCAGACGTGGCGTCCTTTATACCGGACATGAACTTTAAACAGCTGCTGATCATTTATTAATTGAATAAATTACTCTATTTTTTTCGTATTTGACTCTTTACAGTCTGCTTATTATTATCTGTACAAGAATATTTCATTTTTGATTGACAACATAAAGAAATAGGGGTTGGGAGAATGGGACTGGTTCATTTTTCCAACCACGAATTTTTGTCGCAAAAGCAAGGTTTTTTTTCTGATTTTTTTTAAAAATATATAATCTTACATTAATCATTTCAAATGCTTATGATGTTTCATCGTTTTATTACCTGAAATATGTATTTCAATAACATATGTCCGGATTATTGGACGTGTCATAACTCTTAATTTCTCACCTATAAACTTGAAATGTTGTCTAAAAGATACCATAGTACACTGTCTAACAAATAAAAACTTTTGGTTAAGTATTTCAAAATTCCGTCTGAAAGGGATAAATACCTTAACTTATCTTATTTTGAACTAATCTTGAAACTATACCACGAATTTTGAGTCTACTACTCTGCTAAACATCCATCAGCTTGCAGCAAAGATTTCGTCGCTATATTAGCTGGTCTGAAAAGCGCTGATAGTAAATCAAACAATTGCCGGCAGAAAAAAAAATCCTGAATAATAATAATGCTTGTAAAAAAATGCACCCGTCACAAGGGAAAATAAAAAATATACACATTCAAAAATATTAACAACAAATAAATCCATCCATGAGACAGTTTAAAATGTAAGCAATATCGTAAGATAACAAAACATTTTTTAAGCTCCTCCTGATCGCTTTATGGTACCAAACGATAAGAAAGCTCTAAAATTCCATTCCCTCCTAAATAGATGTTCGAGCACCTCACGGAAGAAATTCTCTTCAACAGCTTTAAACCCCCACTTCAAACAAGGTATACGCAGCGTCAATCTTTTGTCCATTTCCGCGGAAAGTTCTTCCGGCTCCCATAAATCCCGATTCGAGCGAGATTTCCGTCGAAGATCGTAAATTTTACGCAAGCGTTTTTATGAGGCTCCATCGTAAACTTTGTGTGTGTGTTTGTGCAGTTTGAAAAAAGAGAAACGGTAGTACTGCATGATGGGAAGGTATTGAAATCGGATGCCGTTTAAATTCCAAAATGACCTCAAAAAGTACGGGGAGATGGATGAGCAAAAAATGGGATATCTGAGGTAAGCTAAAGGGAGTTTCGAGGCACAGAGACTAGTAACCGCCATAAATATTTACGATTTTTGAGAATTTTCCGGTACTCGAGGTTTCTAGATTTTTTAGCGTTTTTAGTTTGGAGAATTGGTGCATAGATTGGAGTTAGCATTGGGAATATAGTCAAGAGAGATCTTATACATGATTTAAATTTTTGAGGAATAGTCATGTAGGAGAAACATTTGGTATGAACACGTTTCAGGAACTTTTCTTTAAAGGATTAAAATACTTCCCTCTCCCCCCCCCCTTTTCTTTTCTTTTCCACAAAAATTTCACTTCTATGCACTGAAGAAACGGTTTAAGCTCATTATAGCTGACCATAATTTTTTCTAAAGTTGATGAAATAAATTACAAAAAAAAACGGGTGGGGGAACGACTATTGTCTAACATCAAAATGATTACCTATTTTCAAAATCTTATTTTTCAAACCAAAAATACGAAATATTTTCTCATTAAATACTGGTATCTATACTTCAGTGGGAAATTAAAGTGCAGTATCTGCAGAAATGAGTTTTTGGATACTTGAAGAAACGTGTCTTGGATTCTGTACTAACAATAGGGAAATGTTAAAACACGACGCTGTTTTCGTTCTTTATTTTCAGCGGAAACCAAATAAGCAAGCTCGTACAATAAAGCTTAAATACAATGGGTGAGAAAAATGCCAAAATAATTAAAGCTAAAAATGTTGCTCATACTTTCTTTACTTTCGCCCGACAGTATGAGGTCCCCAACCCTATGCCCGCCGTGATAAAAATATTCCACGAAAAACAAAAAAAGAAAATGCTAAGTTGTCTCATTTTTAGTTATTAGGTACACAAAAGTAGAAATGGCTCCTTTTTATTACACAACAAAGCGACATAACGTCTTCGACTTCCATCGGGATATTACTCAGCTGATATATTCGAATTTTAATGCCTCGTCATGTGTACGGTACTTTTTCTACAGCGTGTTAAAAGTGCGTTAGGTTAAACATTGTTTGAATGTAGAAGCGCCTTGCATGTGAAATCATCCAAAGAAATTACACTTTTCATGCATCGATAAAATCACCATCGGTGTAGGGTAAGTAGAAATAGCATTAAGATCCTGTTATTAATGTTTTAAAATTTTTAATGCCACTGGATATTCAAGATCCGGCACATCAACCTCCAGTATTGGGAGAAGGCGCGGTATCTGTAAGCGCTATCGGTAGATGCGTGCCATTTTCAGAAGTAGCAAAAGTCTTATAATAGAAATGGTAGGTTATTGATTACTACTCAAAAAGAATTTCGCATTCAGTTGCAACTTGACCAACATGATCCTGCTGCGTTTAGGAAAACTATTCATGTTGTAAAGATCCCTGTGCAAGATTTGTCTTACATTTCTATCAAAAAATCTCTGGCCAGCTTCATGTTTAAGTGATAAATGCTTTTTAGATTCCTCGATGACCGCTCTCGCCAGATTTCCTCGCGTTGTAACGATCTGTGGTCGGCCAGGCGATTTTGTTTTCAGTGCAGTATCTCTGGCTCTAAATTTTGCTATCCAAATATGATTTTTTCCCATCTGGAGCAGGATTATGTCGACCAAATCGGAATAAAACACGAAAATATTGCTGAGTAGTAATAAAAAAACAAACAAAAAATAACATTCTTTTGAATATGCTCCTTCACACCACATGACGATGCTCACCACGTCATGGCATTGCTAATGCTGCAAATGGCGTGAATACTTGTATCTATTGGTACCACTTTCACCACCGTATCCAACCACAACTCACACAGCATCCCCTTCAAATAATTTGGAGGTTAATATGCTGTACGCATATAAACAACCTTAACTTTGCCAGAGACCATGTAAAAACTTGGAAACTGCTGATTGGCAGTCTTGCATAATATAGACGAACGCGCGAACGGCGTTCGCAGAAAATTTTTGTCTCTGCAGAAATTATTTTTTCAAACTGCTAACGTTGATTTAAAAAAATTTTCTTTTTTTAAAGGGAATTTTTAAGAAAATCCCAGTTTATTTATGTTAAAGCCTTTCTCCAAAAGCTTTTAAAGCACATGTATAAAAAAAAATTATGGTTTTGGCAGTTTTCTTCAGTTGGTGAAAAATAAGCAAACTATATGTTATTGTAAAAAAAAATTAAATGATTTAAACCACTTTTTTTTTGTCTCTTTCATATCTGAATATAAATTTAATTTTTTATTTAAGGGTGAGTCAGGCAAAATAATTATTTGCAGAAATTTTTCCAGTTAGGATTTGTGTTCGCAGAAAGCTTTTCATTTTATCTAAGTCTGCTGATTGGCTACCATGTAAAAACATCATCTATTCTTTTTATTGTTTGTTTTGAATGCTCTAGTCATTGCTTCACTTCGAAACAAGACCTTGCAGACATTAACTTCTGAGGAACAAAATTTGTTCACATGCGTTGGATGAGGAAAAAACATAGACGGTGCATTTGCATTGGATGACCAATTAGGAGGCCCAAAGCTTTTTTAAGATCCCTAGCTAAGTAAAGGTAATTAATGCATGCCGGATCCTTAACAAGCTTCCTTCGATATAAAAACCGGCTGCACCTCCAACCGCACGCTTTTCATCTTTTCCACTAAACTTCCACTTCCTACTACCCGTAAGAAAGGTCGACTATCAATCAAAAATTTACGATATGTATCTTCTTTATGTATTTCTACCCTTTTCATGTGTCATGTAGTTTATGAATGGTCCTATGTAATCTCATGAAATATCCAGTACTGCAGTGCAATTCATTTGGAAACGCAATAAAAAGAAAATCCTTCTATGTGCAATATATAAATGCTCCTTTTTTACAAACTTGATAGCACCTTAATGTATCACATACAAAACCAAAATGTAAGAATAATTTGATTTATTGCGCAATTTAAACTAATGTTCTAGAAAGCTTCTTCGCGCACATTTACCGAAACACATTTCTGTGTATACTGCGTACTTGCTAGAGGAAAAGTTCCTTTTCTAATATTTTTCGCTCCGGAAACGTTTCTTTTTTACTGAAACGGAGTATTCAATCCCTACGGAGCTATTCATCACACCATCAAAATTTGAATGTTCGCCATTTTCAACCGTTTTTGCATTCTAACATCGAAACAGAATTTTGTCGGAATAAATTGGTTCTCGTTCTTGTGTTATGATATAAAAGTTTCATTCCGGTTTAGAAAAAAAAGTTTATTTCGTAACGCATATTTTGTTTACCCTAGACATGAGGGCTTAATATGCGCATAGAAATTCAAATTTCGCAATAACTAGAGCGAAGTACTTGAAGGTACGTTTTTGTAAGGTTTTAAGTTGCTCCTTACTAGGTTCCACCTTATAAGAGAACTTCGTTTAAATAAGAAATGATTTCAAAATTTCTTTACATGTCAAGAAAAATTCAGATTTGTGTAATAATCATAGAGCACTATTTAATGTTAGAGTAGTATATAAGTACTTAATAAAGAGTAAGCGCGAAATTTCTTCCCATATCAAACATGTTTTTTTTTTTTACTTCCTTTTACATAGTAAAGGAAGTATCGTATTCGCGAAAAAACTTTCCCTGAAATTTCTTCCTAATTTTCCATTTTACTCATCCCCAAATGAATGTTGAGTTGTTTTTCTGACCCTGCCGAGGTGTGAGAATTATTAGAATAATTGTGATTTTTCCACTTTTTCTAGAATAATTTTGTATATACTTACAATAATTCATGAAGAAAAATTTGTTTTGTTATTCCAATCATTTTTTCACTCCTTTATAGTAGTTTTGGGGACATTACTTTGTTAAATGTTGGCATTTATAAAGCCAACATTTCCTTTGAAAATCCTTTGGAAATCCTTTGAATTCATCACGTTTTTTACATCTCTTGTAAATAAAGGCGAGCATTTTTTGCGTAGAAATCGAGACCTGTAAGTGAAAAAGTGGAAGCATTTTGGTTAACTTGAATGCTTGGTTGCTTGAATGATTTTTCAGTAAGTATAAACATTCGACAATATTGCGCTTGAAGTGTGTAGGGGGTACATTTATCATTCTAGGTTTAAAGCAGAAGATTTACGTTTGATATGATGAACCTGGATAGTTTCGTTTCCTTTTGCAAAAAGAATGAGTGAACTTTCATTTTTATTTATTCTTTGTTTCTCTGCTCGTCCGCCTTAGGATATTTAAACCTCATTACAAATTTGTCTGATACCAAAATTATTTTCCATTCAAAATATATCCCATTAGGTAATTTTCCTGTTGCAAAATGAAATACGGCCGAAAATTCATCAATGTTAAAGGCATAGATACGCTTGCCCTATGCTGGCGTTATTAGCATAGGGCTGTCAATTATTGATCTATTTAAGTTTTCTATAACCGCCGTGATTTTCCAGCATACATATGTATATAAACAGGCATTTGAGTCTTATTATATCATTCTTTACTCCCCCCCCCCCTTTTTTTTTCAGAATATTATCTTTCATATTGTCTTGAAAAGTGTTTTGTCGCATTTCTTCAAAAATAGAATTCCTAATTATTTGCTTGTTTGGCGATTGTAAAAGAACTATTGAATCTACAGACTTTGTTTTCGGCTTAAAGGAAAGCCAATCAAATAAACTATAACAGTATATACAGGTTTTTTTTATTAAAGTGGGAATTCATGTCCATATTTAGCGTGGAATATGGAAGCATACACACGAAGCATAATTTTTTCATTTTTTGCCAAAAACGGCCAGTTTTTGAAGTATGATATCTCCTAAGCTATTAGTCGTACAGAACCCTACTTGAGCTTAAATTGTTCGAAATTTAATGTGATTTAAAACTGGTACTCATATTTAGTATCAAAAGTAGGGCAGTTTAGGAGTTATAAAGGAAAAACTAAAAAGAGTCCGAAAATTTCGTAGTTTTTCGCGAATTACGCAGCGAGCACAGGTTTTTGAAAACTGTGAACTTAAATTTACACTACCCTAACTGACTCAAACAACATATTACAAAATCAGAACTACATTGTGTTTTGTGGTTTTAGCCCTTTTTTTGTATAATATGATTTACTACCACCCAAGTTGTGGATTGGAGAATTTCCGTTCATGGTGCTGGATGTTTAAGCATTGTAGAAGTCGTGAGGACCCAGTATCAGCATGAAAAAGTGCTTGAACACAGGTTTTACATTAACTACGAGGTGCGGCTAGAAAAAAAACGAACTAGCACAGGTGAAACAATAAAACGAATGCAATGAGGCTGAAAGTCGCCTGGCCTGTCACGGAACTCTTGCTCCGCCTACTGCTCGAGTTTCATCTGCCTCCTGCACTCAGTCTGCCCGTGGCGTCTGTTCTAAGTAGTTGACGTTTTGTCTGTGCGTCGGAAAAATGTTGAGTGTACAGAAAGAACAGCGTGTTAACATCAAATTTCTTTTCAAACTTGGAAAATCTGCAAGTGAAACGTTTATAATGTTGCAACAAGTTTACGGCGATGATTGTTTATCGCGAACACAAGTGTTTGAGTGGTTTAAACGATTTAAAGATGGCCGCGAAGACACAAGTGATGACGCTCGCACTGGCAGACCATTGTCAGCAAAAACTGATGCAAACATTGAAAAAATCGGTAAACTTGTTCGAGAAGATCGCCGTTTAACAATCAGAGCAATGTCTGAGTAGACAGGAATTGACAAGGAAAGTGTTAGGCAGATTCTTCATGAAAGTTTCAACATGAACAAAGTGTGTGCAAAAATGGTTCCAAAGTGTCTCACAATTGAACAGAAGGAACGCCGAAGAATGATTTGTTCTGACATCCTAGAAAACATTGAAAGAGATCCCACCTTTTTACAAAATGTTATTACTTGTGATGAATAATGGTTTTTTACTTACGATCCCGAAACCAAACGCCAGTCGATGCATTGGAAATCTCCTGATTCTCCACGACAAAAAAAAGCAAGAATGTCAAAATCGAAATTCAAGGCAATGATGATTGTTTTTTTTTTTTTTTTTTTTGATGTCAAAGGGATTGTACACATTGATTGGGTACCAGAGGGACAAACAGTGAATCAGCATTACTACATTAGCGTCCTGACTACCCTACGTGAGCGAGTACGGAGAAAACGGAACGATTTGTGGAAAAAAAAGACATGGATCCTGCACCAAGACAATGCCCCAGCTCACAATGCGTTGTCAGTGAAGACGTTTTTAGCCAATCACAACATTCCCATCTTAGACCATCCACCCTACTCACCTGATTTGGCCCCCTGTGATTTTTTTCTTTTCCCTAAAGTCAAGTCAGCTTTGAAAGGAACTAGATTTGAGAGTGTTGAAGCAGTAAAAGAAAAAGCGACGGAAGTAATGTATGGACTTACCGAAAATGATCTGCAGCATTGCTATGAACAGTGGAAAATTCGTATGGAGCGGTGTATAGACCGAGGAGGAGAGTACATTGAAGGAGATAACATCAAATTGTAAATAATGGAAAATAAAAATTTTTTATAGCATCAGTTCGGTTTTTTTCTAGCCACATCTCGTATCAGTTTGGTTTCCAAATGGAGACTTCATGCATGATGGAGTTCTATGTCTCGAAGCTTTATCTATGACCAAAATTTTTAATGAGAAAATAAATAAAAACACTTTCACGCCATGGAAGCCGTCCAGATATGAGCCCAATAGAGAATATTTGAACCATTGTAAGGAAAAAATTTAAGAAATAGAACCTCACAAACAAGAATTGTCTGACAGAAGGACTCCGTTCAAATTTGGCACCATGACGAAGAAATACAAATTAATTGCAAAAATCTTATTAAAATAATGACAAGACATATCAAATCATGAAAATATAAGAAGATGCCCCCTCAATATTAATGTATCAATATTTTTAAAATAATGTATTATTTCTCTGATATAACAAGATTTTACTACAAATTTCACAATTATTCTAATAATTTTCACTCCTCTGTATATATGCCTAAGAACGTGCTAAGGACAGATGTGGTATCTGCAGTAGAGCTCAAAATGAGAAATTGGTGATTAAAGTTTTACAACTCGTTTCTTTGATTTGTGACTTAATTATATGTTCAACTCGTGGTAGTCGTTTCGTAAATAACTTATCTAACCTACTTAAGAGCGTATTTTTGTAGAAGCAATTTTATTTAAAATTAATGAATGTAGTAGTTACGACAAATATTTTTTTCAAAAATACGTGACAACATCTAGTCAAAACTTTACGCCTCAAAACTTTAGTCAAAACTTACGCGTCAAAACTTTAATCAAAACTTCCGTCAAGAGATCTCTGTCACAGATCCCTTGACTAAAGTTTTGAGGCGTGTATCCGATTTCCAGCGCGTAAAATAAGATTCGGCTGCGCTACCTTGGGTTTCCGCCATGATCTTGGGGTTTTTAATACAGATTTTTAGTTTTTTGGGGGGAGATTTTGCTCGAAACTCTTGGGTTTTAGGCTTTATTTTTGAGAAAGTTACATTTATTAAGTATTTTAACGTTAAAGTATAATATTTTCTCTAAAACCTAATTTTGTAGCTAAACAATCGAAATTGGAGTTTTCTTTCTTGCTCGTGCTATTACATAAATAACAAAAAAAAAAAAAAAAAAACACAGCAAGAGAGAAAGAAAGAAGAAAAAAATCATATTAATAATTTTTCTTTTTATGTTAACCTTCCCTGACTGTCTGTATAGTTTATCATTGTGTCAACTAAAATGCTAAAAAAGCAAAAAATAAGTCAAAAAACGTCTAGCATTCATTTGAATTTTGACGCCTTGAATTTAAATTATGTTTTTCATAATCACGAATCGCGATATCCCGATAGGAACCAACTCGTTGAGTTTCTTGCTCCTGTTTGCACCCGTTATTTTATGACTGGTGATTTTTTGGAATAGGTAATACGAGGCATATTTATAAAAAAAGAAATGAAGATAGGATATGTTAATCAAGACAAAGATTTTATGGACGATATCCACCAGTATACTTATCATAAAGATTATTTAGAGACTGCAGTTTCGTTCTTGTTAGAACTCTTCAGTCTGGAACAATAAATAACCAAGCTGGAGGCAGATGTCATCTCATTGAAGCTGAGAACGGTAGACCGAGGCAAATAAAATAACTTAATCACCAGTTTGCTGGCGCTCTCAGGTTCATTGAGATGACATCTGCCTCATCCAGCTCGGTTATCCACTGTTGCAGACTGATGAGTTCTAGCATGAACGAAAATACTGTCTCTGGATGTGATAACCGGGCTGTCTGCTATATTGCATGCAGTTCTGGCAGTAACTTATTGCTAAACGAGTTAGCTCATTTTCGTCATCACGGCAATCTGAAAAATCGGAGCAAAATCAACTTTGATCAAATGAAAAAAAAAGCAATTCGTGAAGTATTCATAGTCATATTTTTTTTACTTTATCATTTTTGAGAATAATATTAGATCAATAACAATAGTAGCAATTACAAAAAAGAAAAAAAAGGAATAAGTTTTAAGAACATTTACTCGTCACATAATCTTGGACTTTCATGCCTACATTTTTGGAATTTTAGGAGACATATCTTGGCTTTTGCAAAAAAAAAACCCAATGGGGGTCCTGCATATAGAGATATTGAAAATAAGTCTGTTTAAGATCCCTACTAATGACGACAAAAATTACACTTACAAAGGGTGCCACAAATGCTCTTATCTTATTGTCGACAAATTGATGCTATTTGTCTGAGAAGAAGCTCATTCATTAAACTGTCTAATAAACTTTTATTTATTTATTCGTTCATTCATTATTGTTATTTTTTACTTATTTATTTGTTTTCTTTTAGTTATTTATTTTTTTACTCCTTTTTTTATTCAACTTTATTACTTTATTTTTAAGCGGTTTTTATTTATTTAATTTAATTAATTTATTTTTTTGCACTTATTTATTTAATTTAGTTAATTTATTTATTTTTGAGGAAAGTAAACAGTTTATTATTCTTTCCCCTTTCACATTGTTACGCATGTTTTGAAACTAGTTTTTTACTGAATGAATTTCCTAAAATTCGAAAAATATTTGATACGAGGCTCTTTAAAACAAGCTGATGTGTGCATCAAATGACTTCCTTTCACGCTAATTTAATGATAATAGTGCCTTGGACTTGGAGTAAGCAAAGAAACACCTTAAATATTTTCATCCCAAATTTGTTGCGAACCAAAGGAAAAAAAATATGCAGATTAATTTTCCCAATATTGGCAATTTTAATGTGATTTAATGGTTAACCCTCTAAATATCGCCAATAGTGGCCAAATTGAAACCAAATTTAAAAATTAAAAAAAACCGCCAAATTTGTCACCAAGTTGGTTACAAAACTTGGCGACTAAAAGCTTGGCGATATATCGCCAAGTGTGTGCAAAATTATAACGCCACTTGAGTTTGCATTGAAATTAACAATGATTTCCCCACAAAAAGGGGGAAAAGACCCCCTTTAGAACATCCGAATGCAACCAAAAGAGGAGGTGCACAACTAGATCTCACTAGGAGTCTACGTACCAAATTTCAACTTTCTAGACATACCGTTCTTGAGTTATGCGACATAGATACGCACATACATACGTGCATAAAGTCGTCACGAGAAAACTCGTTGTAAATAACTCGGGAAACGTCAAAATGAATATTTCAGGCGTCTATACGTTCTGATGTATATATTCACGAGTGGTCGGGTTGAGAAAAATGGAAATTAAGGTCGATTTTTGAGTAAAATTTTTTTCGCGAGTACAATACTCCCTTATATGTAAAAGAAAGAAAAAAATATAAAGGATAACATCATATTTTTTGCGTATGATGTACAGGACCATTTTTCATCTATTAAGGGGCTATTCATTAATTACGTAAGGATGATTTGGCAGTTTTTGACCCCCCTCCCCCATCTAAGGGTACTTAAGATCTTTCACCCCCCCCCCCCATTCTTACGTAAGATTCCATTTCGTTTTTCAAAATAATAAAAGAACAAATCTTACATCACTGGAATCGTTGTTTTAAAAAAAAAAATTTAACCTTTTTGTGTAACGAAATATTACTAAAAAATTGAAGTCTAGATTACATGTTTTTTCAACATTTTTACTTCCTTTTACAAAAAAGGAATCGTATTCGCGAAAAAATTTTCATTCAAAAATCGACCTTAATTTCCATTTTACTCACCCCCGAATGAATGTTTTTTTTTTTTTTTTCAACTCGACCACACGTGGATAAGTGCCTAAGAACAAATATCCATTTTGACGATTCCCGAACTAATTACAACGAGTTTTCTCGTGACGTGTGTGCTGATGTATGTCGCATAACTCAAGAACGGTATGTCTTAGAAAGTTGAAATTTAATACGTAGACTACTAGTGGGTTCTAGTTGAGCACCTCTCCTTTTGGTTGCATTCGGGTGTTTCTAAAGAGGTCTTTTGCCCCTTTTTTGGAGGAAATCATTGTTAATTTCGATGTAAACTCAAGTGGTGTTATTATTTGGCAGCCAAGTTTTGTCGCCAACTTGGCGACAAATTTGACAATTTCCTTTTTAAATCTGTTTTCAATTTGGCCACTGTTGGTGATATTTAGAGAGTAAACAATTGAATCACATTTAAAATGCCAATAATAGGGAAATGACTTTAAATTGGGGTAAAAGGAAGTCGTGTAATGCACACATCAGCTCGTTTTATGTTTATGATGCGATACTATTAAAAAATAAAACATACCAAACATAGTGCGATTCATTTATTATATTTTACACCATTTTTTGTAAAACAAATAAAAACAGCTCAGCCTAATACATTTTTTATCTTCCAGCGCAAATGAAATATGATCCCTGCTAAACCACTAAACCGCGCGGTTTCTAATATAAGATATCGACTATGAAAATCTTACGTAAAAATTTGTTTGACACCCCACTCCCCTCCAAGAAAGGATATGTAGATATTTTACCAACCCTCGGTAACTTAACCCTTTTACCTCGGGACCCTTACGTAATTAATGAATGGCCCCTAAGTAGTAAAAATATTTTTTTTTTGCTTTTTTTTTAAATACATATTTTGATTATGACACGATTAATAAATTACTTCTACTGTAACCGCACTTGAGATTTTCTGTTCGCCACTAAGGTTCAGTATGAGATTTTAATTTCTAAAACAATCCAAAAAGGAAAAATAAATGCAGCTTTTGTTTTCATTCGAAGATAAAAAAATAATTGTTTGGAATAATTATTACTCTCTAAAGAATTCAGCACAAAAATAACTGGAAGCCTTGAAAAGTCTTTAAACGTATGCAGGTTAAGAACTTGACTTAAATGTTTCGCTTTTGGTAACAGCCAGAGAAGTTTAATGGCTCTTGAATCAATAAAGGTTCTTACACGGGACGTAATTATGTTTTCTCTCTATTTTTTTTTCATTCAATTTTGTGTTCCTCAATTAGTTTCTAAATTAAGTTTGTGAGGGAAAACTTACCGAGTCTTTCGTCAAAGTTAATTAACTCAAAAAGCTATTTTAAACATTTATTTCAGAGTGAAAATTACGCAACTGTAAAAAAAGCATTTCTTTGTGGAGTTTTTTAGCATTGGTTTTCCGAATGCTTGACTAGTTCGCTTAATTAAAAATAATCTCAATTAATTATCATCCCGTTTTTCTAGATAAATAAACGTATTTTGTCACATGTTAATCATATTTACTTCTCTTTGAAACTTTGTTTTCAGATAATTAGCACGAATATATTCCTTGAAAATTGCACCATTTCAAACACTTTTTTTTGTATGAAACCTATGTATTGTAAACATGAAAAATCATAACATTTCTTAAACATATTTCTAGTAAGGAAGAGCAGGGCTAAAAGTACCGCCGGTAAGTTGTTCCCTTTGAAATAACTCAATGAAGAAGAAAGATAAATGTATTTTGTAAATACTTGGTAAAATGGAATGTTGCAGCGCACCGATGGCAGCCATATTAGCCAGGCCAGTGACGTCCGGTATATTAAAAACTGAGCACGTGCATCACGGATCAACTTTCGTAAATATTTTTGTTTTTGAACTTTTTGGTCTTTTTCACGAAATTTAAATGATAGAGTTTAGTTCTTTGTTGTTTTTATGCAAATATATATTGTGCATTCTAAAATACTGCGCTAAAACGATTTACGTTTCGTTATATAACCTATAATTTAATTTTTCAAGGACTTGTGCTTGTGGGACTAGTTGTTCCTTCTTTGTGTTCTTGTTCCTTGGGGCTAGTTGTTCGAGGAACAACTAGCCCCTAGGAACTCTTTGCCCCTATTTATGTATAGCAGTTGCGTAAAAAACAAAAACACATATAAATAAATATTATATGTATATATTCGTTACCGTGAAATATAGAAATTGGAGAATGTCGACTTTCACCGATGGTTCATTGAAAATATTTGGACGTTCTCTTATAGACAGATAGAAGAATGAAATTTTTGAAGATTAAACTATGAATCAAAATATATTTCATACTTTCATATGAAAAGATGAAATTTGCGAAATTTGTTGATTATGCCGCCTTGTGGTGATTTAAGAAAGTAGCCATAAGGTAAAACAGTTCAAAGTTGCTCTGCTGAATCTGGCATGCACTTAATTATACAGAGAGCACGGATTCCTCTGAATCTTAAAAATGTGTTTTAAAACAAGCTTAGTCAACCGAACACTTTATGTACTTATCAGTTATCTTTAGCTGAAAAAATACACCAAACTGAAAACTATCCAAAATGCCTGGGATCCTTATCTCGGCGAACCTCACTTTCGACAGCTCGTCACTAGAAGATGCATGGGAAGACACTCCAAAGTGCAAGCGCTGCTCTATTTACTCACAAAAGCTCCAGCTGATTTTTTTGCAGGCGACAGAAAGCAGGTACTTTTCCACCCTTTGCAGCAAAAGTTCAATTTAGGCAAGACGCTGATTCTGTTTCTTCTCCATTCTAGTAGTACTCTGACACAGCGGTTCCCAATGTTCGAAGAATGTTGACTAGAAAAATGCATCCATACCGTTTTCTCTTATGTTGGTGATGCAACGGTGTTACTTAAGGTGTCTAGACTTTATTTATTTTAGTAAAATATTCTTTTATAAAGAACGGTTAATTGTTGTCACTTGAAAATGGATTTGCTGATGGGTTGAAACAGTTTGAACAGAGATTAATTCTGTGATAAAAATATAATTTCTTTGACGTCGAGATGGGAATTTTTTCCTAGAAAATATGACGCACAGAAATTTTCTTCGCTTAGATGTTGAAATGATAACATATAATTTCAACAAATACAATATGCAGGAAATATATAGACTTCAAAAAATTGAATGCTGCATATTAGAAAAAATATCGACAAAAATAACAGGATTTTTGAACAAATATCATGCAATATGCTGAAGATGCAATCGAAATTCGTTCTCTGGGAATGTATTGGTTTAAAATCATGAATAACGTACATGTATATATACGAAAGAAGTCAATGAAAGAAATTTAAAATCAATAATTGGATTGTTCAATTAACTGCAATAATTAAATTCCTCACTATGTAGTAAAAAGGCCTTGAAGCTATTTACTTTTATTGAAATGGAAAAACGGATGAAGAAAACCTCTAGAACAGCGATTATCAACCGGTAGTTCGGTGTACTGGTATCGGTCTGCTGAAAAACTAGACCGGCCTTCAGAGATTTTTGCTCGTCCATGCAAATAAATTTTCCTTTCAAGAAGAATGAAAGAAAGGAAGAAAAAGAGAAATCGCCATTATAATAATCCCATACCACATCTTTTACGTGAATTGTATGATTATTTTTAGTATGTTCTATGATTTTTCATCAATGCTTATTATTTATGTATAATTAATTATCTTATGGTGATTACTAATCCTATTCTAAACATTTAAATATTTTTTGTAACAGTTCTTTAACAAGTAAAGTTTTATTTATTTATTTATTTATTTTTAAAATTAATTTATTATTATTTTTTAAGTGTTCAACGGCTCCCGAGACGAAAGTTTTTTTCCCCGCAAAAAAGGGGCAAGGAGGGGGGGGGGGGGAGTGGAAACCACAACATTTCGTAAAAAATAATGTTCCGCAAATGAAACTTTTTTTTTTGCCATCAAAAAGAAAGAAATGGAAAGAAAAAGAAGAAGAAGAAAAAAAGCATCACCCGCCCGCAAGTTTTTCTTTAAAAGTTCTTGCCGGTCCATGGGTCAAAAGAGGTTGAGAAACGCTACTTAAGAAAGTTACTCTCTTGGCAGGGTGATTCTATTGTCTCGTGTGGGACAAATTGAACTAAGCGTTCCCTTACATATTTATAACTGTGTAAGTTATTTAGAGCTAAGTGTTAAAAATTTGAAGAGCTAGTAAAAGTAATTTACTTAAGCAATGTGTTAGGCAAAGCAATATATATATATATATATATATATATATATATATATATATATATATATATATATATATATATATATATATATATATATATATATATATATATATATATATATATATATATATTAGGGTGGTCCTTATTTTTGAAGTTGTAGATATTTTACACGACGCCCCCTCAATTTGTTCCATTATACAAATAAATGATCCATGCAAAATTTTAAGTCAATCCATGAATATTAACACGTGCCCCAAGGGCCCCCTTTTTTGAGTTTTAAAGAAAAAATTGCGGATTTTCTCATTTTTATGCAACAAATATTCCTAGGTTTCATTTTTAAAGTAATTTCGAACCTCAATAGATGTTGCTACTTCCAGACCAACCATTCTCTCACTTTCATTCTGTAAAATTTTACATATTACATAGGGTACATGTACACCAATGGCCTCGGGACAGGCATACCGCTATTCGCGCTCGTTTCAAACCAAGCGGCAGGGGAACATTTCTTTCCACCAAGATGGACACAAGGGATTCTAAAGGCCATTAATGAATGGCCGAGGCCATTACTGAATGATTTTTGACAACAACAAATTGCCTCCTCCAGCCTTTGGGGGTGTTGATTTAGAAAATTTTCTGAAAATGTAATAGGTGTGGCAAATAGGGTCATTAGGTATCCATGCTATAAATATAAGTAATGACAATTATATTTTAACTCCCTGTTCTTTAGTTATATACTTAAATGTTTATGCATTCTTATAATTTAAATTTTGAAAAATCCTCGATTACCCTACCATAAAAATAAACTCTATTTTCCATATCTAAAATATAAATTTAAAAAAAATTCCAGATCGGAATAATGTAAAAATCTATACTTTAAACTGTCTTCTATTTCAGTACATAGTTCTTTATTATCATCAAATTCCTCTTGCAATTCACAAGATTTAGAAACCGAAATGGGTATCTAATCCTAACCTGTTGAACCTTTTTTCTATATCTGATCTACCACAACGCAAAAAAGCTTGACAACTATTGAGATCTGCTCGCATTTCATCAATGTTAGACAAATGCCATATTAGGGACAAAGATGCTGCTCATTTATTAACAGATTACGTAGATGCAGTAAATTTAAATCCAAATAACCTTATGATCAATCGTACATCCCTTAAGTGAGCAAGAGAAAATCTTCGAGAGGTAAAATCAGATTTCATGAATTTAAATTTAGATTTTTTAGTTATTTCCGGGGATACAAAGCTACATCCAGCTGTAACTGGAAAAAAAAAAAAACTCCGATAGGCTTACCATGATAGCTTCAGGTTCCAATGTTAAACAACTACTCAGAATTTTTGAGATATTTCTTCAGTTGTATATGATATCTTAGATGATTGCTCTTTATTGCTAACTGTTCAAGCTGTAGTGTTTCATACAGCGGCTTACAATACCAACCGTATAAATTGAGCAGGTAATTTTTTTAGAGCAAAAGCTAAACGGTGATATATCGCATTTGTATTGCTATCATCATGCATTTGAAATCGTACTGCAGAGTGTTTTTAAAGAAGTTCTTGCCTTTCTTAGTTCTAGACTCGATATGCCATTATTTAAGCGCTTCAAAATTCAAAAATTACACGTACCACTTAAATTCTAAAAGAAGAATTTGATGACATATTATTGTTCATAGAAAGCGGAATTAAGAAATATTACAGAGAATTCTCATAACGTGTAATAATATTTCTTGGTGAAGTCCTCCCTCCTACAGGGATATGTTTTCGGCAACCTGGAGCTTATCCCTGACCCAGATGGGTGGCAAAAGGAATTTATTGTTTAAATATTTATATATTTGGGAAACAATTTAAATTGACCTTACATGAAGAGAATGCCCGTAAATGGTGTTTTACAGTTAAATGTTGTATGAAGATATTGTTTTTCGCAGCAACCCATTCTAGGCCTTTTAAATTAATATTAAGTCTAGTGTCTCAAAAACCTGCAGCGTACAAAATGTTGACAAACATGCAGCAGGAGCAGTGATTGAAAACATCATAAATCACTTATGGTACTTAGGGGATGAACTAGTAGCTTTGTCCGTATTGGATGAAGGAATTACCTTTGAAGATAGGAAAAGACTACTTCAAAAAATGCTTGCTGAATAGGAAAACGTGTCTGATGACTGTATAAAAAATTTCAAATAACAGTAGATGATTTGGAATACTTTCTTAGTAAATATCTACCTCTTTATAGAATCAATTACAAGTCAATAAAACTGTTTGATAAGTTACAAACACCAGAAGATGTTTTCCTATTTGATCCTGATTCATGGCAAAATGAAGGAAGCTATTTAAAGGGAAGAGATTTTGTTAAAATGCTGGAAGTTGTGAATGATACAACTGAACGAGGAGCACAATTAATCGAAGAATTTCACAATCAATTTACCAAATATGAGTCACAAAAGCAATTTAGTTTTTTACAGACACTCCAAGACTATCGGGAAAAAAATGCACACGATTGAGATACATTGTGAAAAGCGTACGATTAAGGTAAAGTTTCTAAAGCAATATTTCATTCTTATTTAATGTAAAATCTTTAGACGATATGAAATAATTAAAAAGATTAATTTTAGTGCTATCTCGCTGTAAAAATATTTTGCAAACATAGGAGAAAGATGTACGGGGTCTGAAGTAAAAACTCGAAGATTTGTGGGAAAATTATCAAAAGTGTTAAAGTTCAACGTCCTAGGGGCACGTGTTATTATTGACCGATCGAGTTCAAATTTTGCACCGATTACTTTTTATTATAGTGTCACAAAACTAGGGGTCACAAGGTCTAGGTTTGTCACAAAATATATATATATATATTTTACTGTTATTTTTTAAATTGAAGTTGACCTGAAATATTAAATTGTAACGTACGAACAAAGAACACATTTTGGACAAAAGTTTTACTCTGGCAAAATGTCCTCCGAATCTATAGTTGTAGATTTTTAAACATATACTTTGCTTTCCCACACACCATTATTTTTTTTTTACTGTTAGTTCAAAAAGAAACAAAAAATTGACTCATTCAACAGAACATCAAATATTTTGTTGACTCTATATTTTTATTCCAAAAGTAGTATGTAAAAAATAAAATAAGCATAATATTTCGCAATAAGTTACCGCTCTAAGCCAGGGATAAGGCAGAAATACCCAAAATACACCGCCAGCTCAGTTATTCCATCCGAGGACTGCAGTTTTGTGCTTTCTAGCACTCATCAGTTCAGAATAGGAAGTAACTGAGCTACAAGCGGAAAACCTCTTAAAGAAGCCAAGAGACCCAGAAAAACTGGTAGCTAATGTAGAATTATAATTAGTTATAACGTAGGATTAGTTACGAGGTAGGATAATATTTTTGCCCAAGAATTCACACACTCGTGCTAATTCTTAAGAAAAACGTTTTAGTAAATTGCACGCTTTGAAATAGAAAATAGAGCTGGCACCTGTGGGGAAAAAATGATTGCTTTTTTCGAGGAATAGCATTGTAGCTCTTATTCAAAACTCATCATGAAATTGACTCAATAACTATTATTTAAAATGATTTGTAGCTGTTTTTAACTAAAGAGAAAATGAATGTGAGATATGCTCATTTCTTAGGTTTGAAATGTTGTCTCTAAAATGCGCCCCTGGATGAAGCTCCATTTTTGCAAAGAACATGCAAATAATGATATTTTTTCAACAAATTTTATGGTCAAAATATGTCTTAGCGAAAAAAACTTGATTGTACATTTTCTACGACATAAGCTGTTGAACATAAAGTTCGTTTGCACCAAACCCTTCAATTAGAGAAGGATTTATATTGGATTCTAATTTCTCAGTAGTGCCCAAAGATGAGTATTTTCAGCTGTTTCAAATCGAATGAAAATTTTATTTTAATTTAAATGAGATATGACATGAGAAAGGGATGTCATCTCAAAGATCTTTCAAACAAACTGTTACGTCCGAGTCGGGTTCTTCCCTCATAAATGTTTAGGACGGACAAACAAACAGAACAAACAACAAACATTTTTCTTTCTTTCAAACCCACATTTTAAAAGTTTCCATTTTTAATAATGGCATCATTTCCGAAATTTTAAAAGGATTTTTTTTTCTGAGCATGCTTAAAAACATAAGATTTGACCAATTTTTATATAATTTGACAAAGTTTAATATTTTTAAATATTTTAATCGATGCTCAGATTCAATTTTTTTTTTCACTTCTGCGCATGACATCACTAGTGATGAAATGCCATTCACTGATGCCATTAGCGCAGAGAGCAATATTTAATTCGTTTCTTTACTCTCATATACTGGTAACGATATGGTTGATAGCAAATCGTAGATATTTAATTCGCTTCTGAATTATCATAACCTGGAAACGCGGTAGACAGCAAGCGTAAACATTCAGCGTGCCAATGGAATGCGCGCCGAAGTTCCTCACTTGTGACGTCATAAAGACCACGCCTCATTTGAAAAATCGGACACTTTAAAAAAATAAATTAAAAATTAAACGTTTTGGAAAAAAAAGATTTTCCTCGCTCCATGTTATTCTTATTATTTTTCTTTTTTTTTTTTGCTCATTCTGTCAATTTCAATGACTAAAAGTAGTACTTTTGACTGATGGAAACAATCCCATCATTGAACTGCTTAATTAAGTTTTGGTTTTTCTTTCTCGCTAATTTTCTAAAACCTTTACCCTTTATTTATTTATTTTAAGTTAATTCACGAGAAATTAGGCTGAAAGTAACGCTAACGCTTTTGTTTTCGGTTTTCTCACATAATAGCTCTCATATTCATATTAATTATTTTATGGAGCGCATCAGAAATAAATTAGAAGTTTAGCAATGACATTAATTACCCACCCAACTTAAAAAGTAATATCTTGTCATAGCGGTGTAAAAAATCGTAGCCAAACAATAAAATATTAAAATTTCAGAATTCTGTAAAAGTTCTTCCGAAAAATATCTTCTATTCTTTAAAGGGAACTATATCCCTTATTTGTCCTTCTCCTCATAAGCAAACAAAGGTGTTTCCCTAAAAAAAAAGCTCCTTGACGTCAGAGCAGGAGAGAATGCTTCGAACTGTGCCCTAGACACACATAACAGTCAAAATAGATCCCTGTTGACAAATGAGATCATTGGACTGAAACCTATCTGGAAACTATTTTTATCTCAAGCAAGGCTCGAGGTTCAGCTCCAGATAGCGCTCGCAGAATGAGGATTATTGTGTTCGATAGAAATGGTGGGTTTTTTCCTTGATTTTGGAGCTATTAAATTTACTAATTATTTTTTTAATTGATTTATTTTTCAAATCATATGTTTATATTTTAAAGAAACACTTTATTTTAAGTTACATATAAATGTATAGGGAGTGGGAATTTCTACGAAAAGCAACGTTGCGAACACGGTGCAGTTTCTAGATGAAGAAACGAGCATTGTTGTGGCTTGCGGTAGGGGAAGTGACTCTAGCGCCACAGGTGCGGTTCGGAATCTCTACCGAGGAATGTGAGTTAATAAATAATCTGTGTAGCACCTCTGGTTTTTCCTTCGGTTTTTAGGAACACTCGTTCTAAGACAAATGCAAAAAATCTTGATATGTACAGATATGACATGACTAGTGATATACCGATATTCCAAACCACTGCATGGAAATCAACGCGCATTGTAAGTAATGCCCTCATATTGCTATTTCACAAACGCACACCAGTTCTACCATAGATGTAATATTAACTAGATACACAATGAGAAACCAGTTCCATGCGCAACCGAGTCCAATAAATAAAAGGGCATACATTCAAAAAGTGCTTAAACAACTTTTGCCATGGCCTATGAGTGTGCAAACAGCGTTGCATTCATTGGAGACCAGTTGTTGCTCTGGAGATCAGTGGTGGTCTCGTAACTACGCTTTTGGCCGTTTACTTCAATATTCGCACCTTCAATTTCGTTTAGTGGTCTTCGCTTTGGAGTGGTGTATCAAGTCATACTAGATCTACATGTTTCTAGCCATTGATAATGCGAACTTGCAATCACTATGCACAAGTTTTACGTAAACAGGTCTTAAAGGTCATTGACTGAATGCAGAATGTGGTTGGCTGTTGAACTACAACCAAACAGTGTTTTAGTCTTCAAACAGTGTTTTAATCTCATCGCCTTTATACTATACACATACAATGTAGTATATTACATTAATGATGAAATTTTGCATCACACTGGCTCGTTACTTCGACGATCAGTACGTTGTTATTGCGAGGCATAATTACAGCTGCAGTACGAAAATTTCAACAACTGCTTCAAAACTAAAATGGTGTGTAAAATCGTCTTTGAGTCGTTTTTACTTTTTACCTACTTTGAAACTTTAAGACTCTGATTTTATGTGCATGTAGCACGTCAGCACTGTGTTCACAACCATATGTTTTCTTATAATGTAAACCCGTTATCGTTTGCCTGATCTACTTGCAGATTATTAAAGAATAACTCTGAAACTCCGTATATACACACAGAGAGATATAGCTAGAGCTTTTAGGCTTTTTTAAAGTGTGAAAATATTATTAGATATTTTTAGATTAATGGAATTCATTTTAAGGAGTCACAGTGAAGACCAGAATGGTGGATCCAGAAGAAGTGGGGTTATCATGGGGCTAATACACCATGTTTTAGGGACATTTGCTTTAGGTACGTTTTTCAGACATACCGCTGAAAAATGACTAATTTTTTCCCCTTTTCGTAAATGACCTTCTCCAAAAATAGAAGCTGTATACACCTTGCGGGTGGATCATTTGTGGCTATTCATTAATTACGTATGGGTGCCGAGGGGGGGGGGGAGTTTGAAAAATCTCTACACGCCCTTACTTTGGGGGGGGGGGTTCAAACCCAATCTTACGTAATGTTTTCGAAGTCTATATTTTATATTAGAAATCGCACGGTCAAGTGGTTTGGCAGTAATCATATTTCATTTGCGTCTGGAAGGTAAAAAACGTATTAGGATGAGTTGCTTTTTACTTGTTGTTACAAAGAATGAATAGTACAAAATGTAATGAAAGAATCGCACTAGTATGTGTAAGATTCCTAAATTTATTATTTTGAAAAACAAAATGGAATCTTACGTAAGAATAGGGGGGACGGGTTTGAAAAATCTTACGTACCATTACATGGGGGTAAGTGGGTCAAAAATTGCCAAAATCATCCTTACGTAATTCATGAATGGCCCCTTTGTGAAAAAAAAACTTACTTTCTAGGCACCAAACGGAAAAAGTATGGGAAAAAAGAAAACGATTTTTTTAAATTTGCAATGGTTGACATTTTCTTTTTAAAAACCAATTGAAGCTTGTAAAAGTAGATCTTCAAAACCTGAATTTCGCAAATTATTTCTAAATATAATTTAATATTCAAACGCGGGGAGCGTGTTGCGAAATTTTTGCACAATATGGTAAAGTTTCATCTCTGGAAGAGTCCATGACAAAGCTCAATTCTTGTAAAAGGCGATGAAGAAAATGACATTCTCGAAAACAAAAGCGGTGCCTTAGAGAAGAAAACAAAACCTTACACAGACACACCAAACTAAACCGTTGCAAATGCAAAACATCACTCTTGAATATTTCATGTCACATCGTTTTTATTTCACATAATCTTAGTTTTAACACTTCAGAAAACAAAAAACAACGGCTTCCTGGAGCAGGAATTCATTGTCGGCAAGAGAGGAACGTGTCGCCGAGGAGCGAGGACATCGGATTCTTTGAGAGCAAAAGTCGAAATGGAAACGTCAAGAATCTAAAATTGGAAAACTGGCTGTGATTGATGACAAAACAAAAGCCTCGTGAACCATATTTCTTTATGTTTTGACTTTCTTTGTGGGGTGACGGGTCATAAGCAAGCGGATCTATTTTCTAAGTAAATGACAAATTAACCCTCATTTTCAGCTTTATTTTACTCGCAAGAATTTATATTTTCTTTTGTCTTTTATCGGAAAATTTAAAAGTTTTTTTCTTTCTATTTTCTGCGAAATGGATCTATTTTTGCACTTTCGTTCAGCAATAACATGAGTAAAGAAACGTAAAATATTTAGGGGGTTGTCCATAAATGATGTCGCACTTTTTCTCAACATTTTTGATCTGTTACCCCTTTGTCGTAAAGCGCCACGCTTCATCTTAATCTAACCTCCTTTTGTCACATCTCACGCTCCTTTTCATAAAAGAATTCTTATGAAAGAAATGAGTTATGTCACACTTTTTGTTACCCCCGCCCTCCCCTTGTCACAAACTGTCCCAATTTCACGCACCCTCTTCCCTTCAAATCTTTTGTGGACAGCCCTTTAGGTAAATTGAAAGTAAACAGGCGGATTACAAAAAAATAATAGTTTAAAAAACTAAAAAAAAAAACACGCTCTAGTAGCAAAATGAACTAAAAAGTTAAAAATAATCTTTGAATGACAAGTATATAACGTAATTGACCAAACACTTAATTTTACTGTAATAACAAAAAAAGCTTGAGGGGCTACCTATTTACATTTTTGCATGAATAACACAAGGAAGAAATTTAAGACAACTGATAAGAAGCCCCCCACGCTTCTTTTTATTACAGTAAAATTAAGTGTTTAGTCAATTACTTTATATACTAGTCATCCAAAGATTATTTTTAACTTTTTAGTTCATTTTGCTACCAAAGCGTGTTTTTTTAGTTTTTTAAACTATTATTTTATTTCAAATATGATTTAAATACTAAATATTGCTAACACTTGAAACTCTTAAATGAAATCTTAGTGCGTGTGTTTGATTTTTAAAATGGAATGTATCTTAGTATTCTATTGCATTATTTGCATCAGACATTTTGAATGCTTTCTGGTAAATTCATGTGCAAACATTGTTACACTCCGCAGCTCTGATTTGTACGTTGTAAGTAATTCTAATAAGCCACTGGCTATTTGTCCAAAGGAAAGTTGGACCCACAAACATACAAGTTAAGCTAATAAAAGCGTGTTAATTAGAGTAAACTAATAATTTATCGTTAATAAATTAATTTGATTATAGAATATTGCATTGTCATCGAGTCTGAGGTTGCATTCCAAATTTTAAAAGAATCCGATCACAAAAAGTGGCCGAAAATTGAGTTGCAAGATTATAAATTTAATTTCGGTGCAGACAGGATCAGAACGCACGCCGAATGATTCCCGGAGTTGTACGTCAGCGAAGACCCGCGCCTTAGACTGCTCGGCCACGAACGCTCAGAAAGTGGTGGAATGTACTAACAGTAATAAGCCACTAGCTCTTAGTCCAAAGGAGAGTTACTCAAAAATGTACAAGTGAAGCTAATAAAAGCGTGTTAAAAACAGCGTCAATATACTGTATCACAGTAGCTACATTGTTCCTCGTTTCCCCCAAATGGATAAAACTATAGAAATCAAGAATGGAAAACAAATTGTAAAACATTGAGTATCTACTCAAGTTATAAAACTACTTGAAATGGAATTAACATATTAAGGCTCCCCTTATGTACAAAAAAGTAATACGATAAGCCAGTGGTTGGAAAAACTTTTTTTTTTTTGTAGCGTACTACAACTGCAACTACTTTATTGCAAATGAAGTTAAGTACAACTACTTTTTTCAACATGTAGCAACTACAAACTACTTTTTTCAACATGTAGCTACTACAAACTACTTTTGAAAAGTAGTCGCTATTTCGCTACTTAAAAAAATAATAAATGAAAAGCATACACATGTTTGCACACCCTTTGAGGATAGGAGTTAATTTTATAGGAACTTATATTTTGTAGGAACTAGTAAATTGATTTTGAGCTTCAAGCTAGGGATCCAAACCTGGACACCATCTCCTTTCTTACGCTAATGATAAAATGAAATAAAAGCATTTTTCAATTTTGCCACAATGACCTCAAAAACCATTTTAAACTATAGTGGACTAACGCTACAACGTGATTAGACTTATGAGAAATGGCTAAATAGCGAGTTTTTCTCGATTAACGAATTTTGAAGCTAACGCGAATTCCTCACTGCGCAACACAAAAATTTTTGAAAGGGAATTGCAATGCTTAAGTATCACCTTCTTTATTGGGTATTAAATATTAGTTTCGTGAATGGACTTTTCCTCCTTTAGCATCACTGAAAGCAAAAGTACCCAGCACTGTACCAGTTGAAACATCGCTTTGTTAATTTACATATCGCCACTCCGCATCGTTTTCATTCCATGTATGAAGTTGATGAAACGTAATTTTACATAAGCGGGCTGTTTACCTAAAGTTTTAAAATGGTAGGAAAAATAGATAGTTTCTGACAACTAAAGTAATTCTTTGATTTGCGATATGCTCGAACAACTAAAAAGTGCGTCGAATATAATTACTGTATCTAATGTTCAGTACTATTGTAGTGCTGCATTTTCTTATTGCTGCATAATATACATACCGTACTGTTTCATTTTATGTTATTCTCTCCCATTGATTTTGTGCATCGTAACCGTATTTTTATTCAAACACACAGCTTTTTTTTCAAATATAGTAAATATCAGATGTTTAAATTCGGTTATAGGAAGTTAAAAAAAATGGGTTAAAGCAGTTTCAAGATGTTTTCAGATGTCTAAAATAATTCGTATGTTCATAAAAAATCGTATAGATACCCTTTTCCCCAACGCGAAATTTCAACCTACGTCACTCTTGGAACGCATCCCTCGCGTAAGTTGGGATTTAACTGCATATGCTGATGACATTGATATCGAAAGCTTTTTGCTTAGCTGGAAATGTTTGCACGAAAGGGAAAAATTTTCGTGATCATACATTTCTATAACACTGTAACATTTATTGTTAACCGGCCTAGGCAGTTCAATACATTCTCTTCCATAACATTTACAGTAGCTTCCATATTAGGAGGATATTGGCACAATAATCTCATCGACATCTAAAATGTTCATCCGCGTGACATTCATTCTCTACTGACAGAAAACACAAACGTGGTACTATTGGGCAGTTAACACTTATTATTTTCTTTCTAAGCCATGTTCTATACTCTAGACGAATATTGGGGAAATGTGAAAGTTTCGATGCCGTGCCAAAAAAACTGATGGCGTCAAACAAATAGAAACGTATGGCGTCAAAATATGTCTGATGTCGGATCGTATTTTTCAGTCTTACGAATCTGATTGATCTCAGTTTTACTCCCGTAAGACTTGCTCCAGTCAGATTTATTGAAACCTTGCTTTTTTTTTTTTTTTTGAAACTTTATTTAAAAGTAGTTTTTAGAAACAGCTGCAAACTACTTCTTTTGTAGCAAACTACTCGCTATTCCCTTTTTTTTTGTAGTGCGCTATACTACAAACTACTAAAAAATGCAGCTACTGCAGTAGCGTCGCTAATTGTAGCTCGCTAATTCCATGCACTGAAAAGAGCTAATTTAATACAAGGAGTTGGGAACTTCGAAAAAAAATCCTTTACATTATAAAAAATAGTTGACTAATTCAGTAGAGTCTCGAAAGCTCGAACCTCGATAATCCGGTCGAATACAGAAAGCGAGCAAAAACCTGTGCGAAAGCCCTATTACGATCACATTGAAAGTAACCCGGCATTTTCAAACTTGACCACTTTTCGGCCCACATTATGCCGAATTTTCTCCACTACACTGCATCACGTTTAAACTAACTCACTTTCCCCATGAAATTATGAAATTATTGAAAATTCTGCCTGCAATGGTATACCCTAATTTAGAGATTTTCTTATTGCGGTTTGAAAATACCTTCAATGAACCGGCATTTTTTGGTCACTGTAAACAGGCTCTAAATTTCCTACATAAATGTCTTTCTCTTAACAGATGCAGATTCGCGGGTGCAATTAGTCCAATGAACGATGCTGGTAATTGATCTCAAATGTGTGAAGTAGCTCCGGAGCATTTGTCAACCTTGCCGCAGTCTTAGAGAACATCCCAGAAAAGCAAATAACAATTTTGCCACTTACCAGACTTGCACGGATCAAGATAGATGTCGTTGGAGACTTTGTGCGGGAACTTCGTAGAAGCTAATTCCTCTATAGTCCATTTCTTGGCCTCACTCTCGTCAGCACACAGAATCGTCGTAAATAGTAAAATCCCAATGAAAGAGGAGAGAAAAATGAAGAAATGTCTTGTCTCGGACAGGAGTTTCGAGCACCGACATGGGCCTCCCATCGTAAGAAGCGGAGTACACCGCTCAACCTCAACACCCCGTCATCTGGAAGAGTGAGAGAAGTATGTTACGAAGGCTGAAAATATAAGCTATTGGAAGCTTCTAGAAACAGAAGAAATTAGTCTCTTGTTTTCTGTATGCATCAATAAACCAAGAATGCCTACCTCCTTCTTTCAGATATCGAAGCTCTTTAGCGCTTCGACAATTGCCCTTTCAATTCTGCGAAATGTACTCTTACGTAAAATGTCACCAAGTAGGTAAAGCCATCGTTATCCCTAACAAAGATCTATTATAACAGACTTAACCACCGAGAGATGACGTCACCAGACATTTCCTCACAATTTGGATATGGAACGATAGTTAAAAGATAATATTTTATCTAGTCACACATGCCTAAGGTAACCTGCTAGAAAAGAAGGAATAAGTATCACAAAAAAGTTATAAAGGTTTTGAAAAGAAACTTCTTACGTATTTTTTGAAATGAATGATGCTAAGAAGTTTCACAAACATTAGCCTTTCAATTCAAATTTTTCTCGAGGGAGAAGGAGCGTCAAAAAATTAATTGTAAAAAAAAAACAATAAAAGAAAAACCTATGCATTAATGTCATAGAAGAGATTAAAAGAAATAAAAATTCAACAAATAAAATCAATCCGCTAAAGTCACGCCAATTCAATTAATCAGACAATAGGCAGATAGTAGAGTAGCAATAACCAGCATAATTTGCAACGAACATGATTCACAATCACAACTAGATTTTAATTATGATAACGATTGTACAAATATGATCTATTACAGTACATTACGATTAGGTAATCACAATCACTCAAACTGTGATCAGGGTTTGAGTAACCACTATTACGTAATAGTAGTCTGCTGTAGTCGATTGCATGTTCTACAATTAGTTTCATTACCAAAATCTAGTTTCCTGAAACTACAACCCAAATTCAAAATAATAGAATATTCTCACTTTTTGGAAAAAAGTTTATTCTAAGCAAATATAAGTGCAAATTAGGCATTAAAATGAACGTGCCAACTTTCTAAGACCTTAAAGTGTGCATTTCATTTCAAATATACTCAATTAAAAGTAATCTTTGACAGAATAATTCAAAAGTTTATAGTTATGAAGGTTTACATTGAGTCAAAAAATTAGAATATTCAAATTAAAGGGGGGGAACATACTTTCAAACGAAACAATATCAATACTAGAATGCGACATTTTTAGCTGGATTCAATGCTTTAATCCTTTCACACACGAATTCTACCACCTGTTTACATTAATCGTTTCTGACACTGTGTCCATACCCTCTTCGATGCGGAAACGAGCTCAATTTTGTTGGCGGGTACCAGGTCTTGAACCGCTTACTTGAGAGTTGACGGTACCACAAATTCTCTATCGTATTGACATTGGTAGAGTTGCTTGACCAGTTTTATACCGAAATTCCACTTTATGTTTAAAATCTATGAGTCGATTTAGAGACATGGCACGGAGTAGAATCTTGCTGAAACATAAAATGTGTCACTAAATGTGTAACTGCTGTGCCTCAGATGAAGTATCATGCAGTATTATTGATAAACAGGCGGAAGTCACGCATTGTTTTATTTTAAAATATATATAATTTCCCAATTCCAGCAGCCCTCATGCACCCACAAACCAAAAATGATGTGTGAAATTGGAGAGAACGTTTTACACAAGATTTTCACGCGCTTTTCTTTTAAGGTATGTACTAATAAGTGTACTTTAAAAAAGTCCAATGTTTCGTAACAAAGCATTGTTCGTATGAGATGGGAAAAATTTTGCGCAAAAAATAATGGGCTTCATGAAAACGCATGATGTGACTCCACTGCAGTTGGTTTTACTGAGATTAAATATTTGTGGACATTTAGCAAAATATCCCTATTAATTTCACCATCTTCTAAGATACATTTTTCTTTTCTTCTGGGGAATTTCACGTTAGGGGTTTTTGCTCATGAACTTCAAATTAACGTTGGTTGCAATAGTGCATTTGATTCGTTACAGCAGGGGGTGAACTCTGATTGATCGCACTCTCAGTAAAAGTTTTTGAACAGTTTTGCTAGTTTTACCTCTCACTTTAAAGAGACAATCGAAAACTTGAGCAGCTTAATGTACTCATGCTAGTCATCTAGTGTTTTATCCAAGTTTCTGTCACTTCTTTTAGAGTCGTGCTGAATATTGAAGATTGCACAACTAATTCATGCAACATAATTTTTAAGGTGCTATCCATATTTATAATATTAGCTTTACGGAGACAAAGACATACCCTTTCTACAGGTTAGAGAGTATAAGTAAAAAAATAATGTCGGGTTTTTCCTTGCTTTTTTCTTCGGAAAAAAAATGTTGCGCAATTTTAGTAAGTTTAAGGTTTTGAAAGCATTCCTTAAGTTTACAAAAGAGTTCAAATATTGCATTCAGGCAACTCCATCGGATTTTGCACCCTGTAATAGATTTTCTCAATTTCTTCAAAAGCACAATTTTCAGGGTTTCAATGCTTAGTGATGGAGCCTCGAATGAGAGTACCAATTCATTCTCAGAAGAATACGCTCTTTTTTTTATTGTTTTCTTGAGTGTTAAATCTACCGTTGACCACATGGGATAGTGTTTCTTGCTCTTCTTGCATATATACAGGAATGTGATTAAAACTTCATATGATACTTGTAAAAATATTCGTTTTATGGACGGCAAAAATTGGGAAACGTTTGCATGGAAAATCTATGCGGGATTGGAAATTCCGGAGATTAATCCCGCAAAATATCGTGCGGGATCCCGCGGGATTCGGGTTCGGGATTGCGGAATTGGAAACCCTAGTTTGAAATCGCTTCGAGCTGACCAAACAAGCCACTCTCGAAGCCGTACAATCGTAATTACACTAACAAATTATTAAAAGATGCCAATGCACGCTACATTCAGCAGTAAAACTATTAGTTTTACTACTATTATTGAAGTTAAATGTTTAAAACTTACAATTTATACGAAAATGTTATGAAATTGTTGAAAATACAGTTGAAAATCTCTTAAAAATCGACTTAAGGTTTTCTTTCTTTTTTTTTCTCTTCTATTTTTTTTATTTTTCGTTCTTTCTCTCTCTCTCTCTTTTTTTTTTTTTTTTTTTTTTTTAACGCTTTCAAATTTTCTTGAAGAATTGCCATGTTGTGGTCAAGGTTACAGAAAATTTTATTGCACAGGAAGTATGAAATTTTGGGGACTTAAAGTACATTTGGCTGTTGATTCGTTCTAGTATTTATGTGAGTTTGAGCTCATAAGATTTTGAGTAGCACGCATATATACTCGTGAAAAAACGCTCTTTTTTACTGAAATCATCGTTTTTGAGACCGTTTAATTAAGTAAGATGATTATATCTCATGGTTTTCTGACATGAGTGTAAAACCACACTACGTAGAGCATAATTATAGCTCTTGTTCAAAGTTATTGTCTCAGGCATTATAGAGTCATTGACTTAAAACTTTGATTCTTGTTGTTTCAAATTATCAGCTTTGAGACTGCGTAATTGAAAAAGTTGATTAGTTGCCATGGGTTTCTGTCCTGAACCTTGAACTACACCACTCGGACTATAACTACAGCTGTGTCCCAAAGTTGTTGACCCGTCGCGATTGTTGACTCTAAACTTGGCCATTTTTAAAAAATCATCGTCTTTGAGACCATTTAACTACTAAAGCCAAAAGAAACGAAAGCTATTTTATGTTTTTCTCAGTACTATACTGCGGTGAGTAGTTAATCATATACTTAATGCCGAGGGTTACACACGGCAATAGCAGATATCCGGGCCTAAACAAGGCAAAAAAGTTTAAAAATTGCATTTTCAATTGACCTTTGTTACCAAAGTCATGAGTGAGTCACTAAAATATTTATACTAGAATGTACCTAGTATCAAGTAGTATCCTTATTTAAAAGAATTGGCTCGGTTCACTCATTGCTTTTGAAGCAATGCAATCATATATTTAGCTCTTTTTTTTTCATGACCTTAAACTTTGACCCCTACTCAAGGACAAACAAATCAGTTTTTAAAAAAAAGAAACTTCACGTTTTCTTATCATAGTACCACTAATACATCCTGATTTTTTTACGAAAATTGAAGACATCAACTATCAAAAGTGTTCAGCTTAAAAAAAAAATGACTCATAAACTTGAAGGAAACACGAGATCTGAGTATTTGCTATAAAATGTAAGATCCAAGAGTTCATGAGAAAGATACAGAAGAAATTTTCGCGACGGCCACAAGATTCTAGTACACTGCACTAGTACAGGATACTAAAACAGTATTTCACTGCCCTAGGCAGCCGAATAATGTCTCTAAACCCATTTAGCCCCCTCAGATTTATACGCACATGGGCAAAAGTAATCAGAAGAGCGCAAAATTCAACTAACCCGAAAACTGTCCGAGATACAATACGAGCGCGTTAAATGGCTCTTATGCTATCCCCGAGATAAGCTAGCTCTAGCTATCTGCAGAGCCATGAGCTATCTGCCCCTGTGTGCCGGGTCGGCGACCACCGCTATCGCCCCTCTCTGTTTATGCGTTCGATATTTACTTTACAGCGGCTCTCCACTCGCTGATTAGATAGCCGCTCGTTTGGCGAAAACCGAACTGCTTGCGAACGGCGTCAAAGGAATCATTCCACCCCCCGTAGAGCATCGGATAACTTCCCTGTCCTGGGTTGGAGGGTCTTGTTTGTCGAGTGGAGCAGATCCGGGAATCTTCCGGACGCTATCTTTTCATAACACAGATCAGGAATTTAGCGGAAACTGAAACTAAATAATTTTGCCAGAAGTGAAAGCTACTGAAAATTATTGAATTTTAGCAGATTTTTTTTTATTCTTAAATGTGAAGCAGTAAGAAGCAAAGGGAGAAAAGTGGACTTTTTAACACTACACATACTATTAACCGGTCAAAAGACGGTTTATGAGTTTTTTAATTGAAAATGTGTGTATCATCTTATCCCTAAAGCACGTTTATCGTCGTGACTCTATCTAATTATATACAGTTCACATTTCATTGGGGTTTTTTTTTTTTAACTTGTATTTTGTTTATTTTGAGTAATACTTGTCGTGCACCGTTATCTACCACAAACAGTCATTAGATCGGCTATGATAGAAACAGATATGGATTTAAGTGTGGGTAAGTTTAGTGTTAGGCTTTCAGTGAAACGTCTTTCAAAACCATGCTGTATTTGGTAGTACCATCGTTTGCACCAAGACAGAGGAGAGTTTCTCCAACCATTTGTGCTGGTTATCTCCAAATTTTCAATTTTAGTACTTACTCCCCTTTTCCTTTAGGCGCTTCATTTTTCGAATTTTTTCCATGTGACGATTGTTTTGTATTAGTAAGAACAAGTCAGATACTTAAAGTAGTTTTAAATAATTATGAAAACTTACTTTTAAAGATCATAGGCGTTATAAAATATCATGAGGGTTTATACCAAAGCTATATAATCATGGTGTCCTCCTCTCCACTCTTAAAATTTTTTAAAATTATTTCCCCCTCTTGACTAGCAATACAATGTATAAAATCAGTAGAAATATTTTTAAAAACCTAGTTTTTGGGGGGAAAGAACATCTTTTTATTCATATTCCTAACAAATTCCTTGTGGCAATGGAACTCCTGAGACAAAGAATCAAACGGTTTAAAATGTTATAACAATTATGAAATGTGGAAATTAATTTACAAAACATGTGTTAAAATTGGGCTTACTAAATAATGTAATCTAGTGTAAATTTATTTATTTATTCTTTTAAACTTTAAAAATTCGGAAGTCAGGTGAAATACGGAAAACTCTTGATTCCACATGTTAACCGAACAAATCGGTTAATCTGCCGATTAACTAGGTAACATGCACATTAATGGCGTTCGAGCTGCAGTAGTAAAATATACATTGCAATAAAATATATATTAATTAAAATTCACTACTACTTCACTTCTAAACTCGACTACTTGTTCAATTAATTCAATTAATTGATTGCAGTTAAAGTAATAATACGCTGAGACAAGCTGTTAATTTGCATTTTAAAATAATCCGTCCTTAAAGTTATTTGAAAAGCCAAATGCTTTCTTGAACAGCATAGATTGAATTTATTCTCTCTCACTCTCTCTGTGTCTCATCTCTCTTTCTCTCCCTCTCTAATCACATCTGAAACACTCTTCACACCGAAAGTCTGACAAAAGATGTCAGACAAGATAATAAATACACCACTTCTGTGCGTAAGATCAAATTTAGCTTCGAACGCATTAAACAAACGTATCTTCCGATTGCAACCATGTAGTGTTTAGTGAATGTAATTGCTATTTTCAACAGCGCTGTTAGAAAATGGTTGTCGCTTTAGATAGCACTGATTAAAAGGTATAGATTTTTCTCTCTTTTTAGTACCGACAAGAATCTGTTGCAGAGAAAAAAATAGAAAATAAAGATAGTTTAGGACATTTCTTAGGCGTTGCTCATCTGGATATTTAGTCAAAACTTCAGATCACATAACTAGAAAATAAAATTTTCCGAAGAATATCTTTCTAACTATTTTTCTAACTTCACAGTTCGTAAAAGTTTTTGCAGCTGGGTGATATTCAAAAGCATTGATACATTAGGTTCGGCTAATGTGTCAATGCTTTTGAAAATTTTTGTAGTTATAAACATTAAAACTTTTCTAGTTTTAAACTCCTTACAAGTTATAGCTTTCTAACTAGGTGATTATTTGCTTAGAATTTAGAAATTTAAAAACTTTTCTCACCTTTATAAAACATTCTGTAATTTCTTTTCCAAAAATAAATGATCAACAAATCTTGATTAAATTATCTTAAATACTCAGTGATAAGTCAAAATGATGTAAATATTCATATTAAGATTGGAATGAAAAGTAAACAGAACATTATTTCGTTGAATTCACAGCTTTAAAAACTCCCCCCCCCCCCAAAAAAAAAAAAAAAAAAAAAAACAGGAACTGATTTAAATATTGTTACGTCAATCAGTTTTATGGAGGTTCAAAATTGTAAAGAATATTGTTTAATCAGCCTTTCTGATGCTTTTATTATTCCTGACCCAGTTTACACTCCTGATTTTCATTGCACCCCCCCCCCCTTTCTCTCTTTTCATAAAAGAACAGCATGATTAATAATGCATTTAGAGTCGTTTAACTCCTAAAGCTACAAACTGATTTAAACAATAAATCTGTACTAAATCTATAGAAGTCTGGTTTTTTAATGTAAATAATAGGTTTCCAAAAGCTTTCATTAAATTAGAAATATTTTAGCCTAATATGTTTTTAAATTAGCTGAATTCACCCCTTTTAAGAGCTATCACATCCCTGTAGGGAGCGCTCCCTACAGGTTGAGAATCGCTACATTAAGTTGAACAGGGAGTCACATTACAGTGTATGCAAAGTCAAGGAAACTGCAAAAACCTGGACTGCTCATCCCAACAAGAGCAAAGGCACATCTCCCTCCAATATTACAGCGCTTTCCCTCCCCCAATGACCCCCAAGAAGGTGCCTTAAAAAATGGACATTTTTAAACAGAGGAGAAAAAAGTAGAAGTTTAATTTGATTGAATTTTAATATAACAGAACAATTAAGTTGTGCATACAACGTACGGCACTATGAAATTAATTTTTAGCAGAGCTTCAGGTAACAGAAAAGTTTAGCCATGAGATGAGAAACGCTTAAAGAAATACAACCAAAAAACCCACCAATACAGCTTCTATTATAAAACGACATCAGAATGTAATACTTTAAAACGGATTAAACATAAAATTTTGCTTCGGCGAAAAAATATCGAGTAATGGGAAGTAAATGCTCAACTGCAGTTTATGTATGCTTATAAAAACAATAGTTAAAGATTTGTTTGTAAATAGTAATTTAAGATACAATTTGAAAGAAGTATAATTTAGTAACTTAAAAGGAAGAAAAAAAACATTAATTATACTAAACGAAATGCAATTTTGTATTCATCATAAAAGAAGAAAAGACTATGTCATATAAATAAATATATATCATTAATAACTAATTATCACAACTACATTTTAATATCATTTTTCACGCAACATCTAAATCCAAAAACAATAGCTGTGAGTGTAATAATTTAAAACAAAACACGTCAAGGGAAATTAATTACTTCAGACATGATAAAAATATCATACTTTCTTTTCGAACTCAAGCAAGTTAATGTTACCAAACAGACATGTGAAATAATTAATGCATTTATTCATAACTTAAGTAAAACAAATGGTTGCACTGAAATAACGCAAAGAATGTTGGGAAGAAAAAAATTTTAAGTTTTGTGTTCTTCTGAGAAATAATATGTATAATATCAAATTTAACACAAAAAGTTAAATTTTGAAGACCAGTTTAACAAGTTCTAAACGATTAGTCGTCATTTATTTGATAGATGACACAAAATACAAATCAAAAGTTAAGATAAACATAAAACAATAATTTATAATAAAAAAGAATGAAATAAAGCTAAGCAAAAAGTTAGCTTTTTTTATTAAACGATCAACTTGATTCGATTAACAGGGTTGGTTAGGGTAAGTGGGTCACCCCACTAAAACTGAAATATGGATAAAGTTTTCAAACTTTTTTGCACTGATCGTGTTAAATTTCATCACAGTGATTGGTTTTGCACATTTTTGGGCTTCGTGGAATTTTTTTCTAGGTCATAGCACTTAGTCAAAAAAAAAAAAAAAAAAAAAATCTGAAAAGTATTTTTTTGCGAGTTCAAGCAACTTTTTTCAAAGAAGTGTTTCTAGGTTAGTTTTTATTATTGTTTACCAAATTATAATTATTTTTTCACGTATAGTTTAACTTGAAGTTGATACAGCAATTAGAATTTTTGTATGAAATATTATTAATAATAGTTTAAGAGGAGGGGTCCCACTTACCCCGTAAATTTTTGCTATAAGGAGTAAGTGGATCCATCTATAATAACGGGGATTTCAAAATCAAAAGGACTCTGATTAAATATTTGTATTAGTGAAATACAAGACAATTATGATGAACTAGTAGGAATTGATAGTTCAGTAACAAAAACCGCTAAAGCTGGTGATTATGACAGCTCAAAAAAAAAAAGCAGTTTTGTTAAAATATGTAGTGCTTGTTCAAAAGCCAAAAACAGAATCTCTACATTATTTTGGTTTTAGGTCTCTGTCCCATGTCTGTTTTTATTCACCGTTATCTCCCCTTTTTAAATTTCTGTAGACTTTGTATTTTTAAATGAGATTCCTGCGATTTTAAATGAGATTCCCGATGAATGGCATCTTGTAGATTCTTATATACAGTACAACGTCAATTTAACGATGCCAAATTTACCGATTTCCTCAATTCAATGATACATTTCAGTGGGAACGATTTGGTTGCATTGAATGTCTATGTTCCTCTATTTAACGACGTCCTTGGGTTTACGATAACTTTTCCAGTCCCTTGACAATCGCTAAATCGGGGTTCAACTGTACTTTCACAGAAACATTCTTAACGGTGTGTACCTCACTTCTATTAATAAACTAAGTTCATAAAAAAGTACATACGTATAGTATATTTATTAAATTTATTTAGAGCCGTTTAAATGCCAATCTCTCTGAACTCTTAGTTACACAAAAATGCTTAACGGTTTATTTTTTCATACATTTATACACACACATACACACACACTTTTATACACACAGGCACACTTTTATACACATAGAAACACATTTATACGCACACATTTATAACATATTTAACAAAAATTGCATACGATTTTCCTAAACGTAATGTTGACTTCCAGTGACCTTGTCGCTTTTTTTAGTGCAGCGATTATTCTCACACGTTTTTTTGCATTTAGATATTTTTTTCATTTTTCTTTTCTTTTTTGAGTGCGACATTTAAGTTCTCATCAATCAAATTTCGAAGTTTTTCGTGCATTTTGATGTCAAAAACACATTTCTTCCCTTCTCGCGAAGATTTTTTCTATTAAAGAATTGTTTTTGTCATGCATGAGTTATTTTTAAAAAATACGTCACACGAAACTAATCCATCTTAAATCTTGTAAGCGAGTTATTTATTTTGTTTGAGAATTTTATATCATGCTTGAAATGTTTAGTCAATATCAATTGTGGCAAAATAACACGTCGACATTTAAAAATACATCCATCTCGTTTCAAAGCATGGTTCCTTTGTTGGTTTATAATTCAATCTTCGGAAAAAATATATTTAAAAAAAGAGTCATTATAGTAGCACGCTTCAAGATTGGCAAACGACAATACTCGGCATTTGCCATGGAGGTTAATTTGTCTGTTGTCACTATTGATCACACATACAATAAGATCGGCTTTAAATTTCGACAGTATAAGGCAATAGTTTCTTCCAATATTTCTGGTTTTAAGAAGATAAGAGATTTTGGAATTTAAAAAAAAAAAAATATATATATATATATATATATATATATATATATATATATATATATATATATATATATATATATATATATATATATATATATATATATATATATATATATATATATATATATATATATATATATATATATATATAATACAACTTCGCAGCATATTTATTCAGAAAATCGTACAGAAAACAACCACAAAAATGTTATAAATATACATAAAAAAAGAACTTAACGAGTAAGAAGTACGACCTCCAAAATCATGAACGACCGTTCTTTTGAGCGATGATAGTTATCCCCGTCTCATTTTATTTACAAATTATTTTTTTATGCATTTTTGCATTGCTTGCATTTTACTTAGTCAAAATATTTTTTTGCTTTATTTTCATCTTCAAAATGTTTTGTATGACGGCATTTGGCGTATTTTTATTAATTTATTTGATTATTTTAAAGATCAGTATTGAAAGTTTTGAAAATAAAAAAACACCCTTCAAACAGAAAAAAAAAACCCAAACAACCATTTATATAATTATATGATGCATTAAAAAGTAAAATGAACTGAAATAAAGCTATACAATGATAAACCATACGCTGCAGCTGCAACTTTAAATGGACGAGTGATTGCAATCATCCCTTTTTCATAAAAAAAATTGCATACTTTTTATTGTTTACATCATATGTAGCAAATATACTTCGTTTATACATTTTTGTCTATTTCAAACATTATTAAAACCAAGAAAACAAAGTTGAAACTACAAATTTCCATAGCTGATTTAAATGACTATTTGTTAATTTTGCACGTTGACTTTATTGTTTTATTTATTGCACATAGCGGAACTTTTTATTTAAATGCTAGATTAATTTAAATGCTAGATTAATTTAAACTATGTTTAAAAACAGTAGCTTAGACTGATCAGTGAATGAACAACATATAAGCGCAATTTCATTTCCAAAAACTCGTAGCATCGTTAAAAATTGTAGTATTTGCCACATGACAGTAAAAAAAAAATTTAGGTGATGATTTTAGGTTAATTATTTTAAGCTTTTATGGTTCTGCATCAGGTATTTTGGTGGGTTGTGCCCCGACCAGGTGAATAAAAACTAAAGCCACACAGCGTTTTTTTTTTTTTCTTTCTGGAAATATGTTGAAGAAAATTACTTCTGCCAATGGGGTTGTTTCCATCAGTCAAAAGTACTACTCTTAGTCACTGAAGTTGATAGAATGAACAAAAAAAAAAAAAAAAAAAAAAATTAAATAAATAAATAAATACATAACATGGACTTTGAAAACACTTTCATTTTGCCAACATTTATGTTTTATTTACTTTTTTTAAATGTCCGATTTTTCAAACAAATCGTGGTCTTTATGAAGTCACAAATGATGAACTTCGGCGCGCACTCCATTGGCGCGCCGAATGTTTACGCTTGGTGTCAACTGCGTTTCCAAGTTATGATAATTCGGAAGCGAAATAAATATTGCGCTCTACGCTTGCTATCAACCATATCGCTGCCAGTACTGCTGAGTAAAGAAGCGAAATAAATATTGCACTTTGCGTTCATGGCATCAGTGAATGGCATTTCATCACTTGTGATGTCATGTGCAGAAGTCGAAAAACGGAAATTAAATCTGCGCATCGACGAAAACAATTCTTTTTTAATATTAAACTTTCTCAAATTATTTAAAAAATGCTCAAATCCTATGTTTTTATGCATGCTCTTAAAAAAAAAAAAAGACTTTAAAAATTTCCCGTCAATATTTGGCGAGAAATCTGCAAATGTCGTCAAGCCTGGCGATATTTTAAATATAATATAAAATTACTGGAAAGTCGCCTGTCAAGGTATGACGGCTGAAAATTGCTTCTCTTCCACTAAATTTTAACGAAGCAATTGCCTGTTTGGTGATATTTTGATAATTAAAAAATTTTAACCCTAAACTCCAGTAGATAGGGTTCATAGTTAACAGCTTTTGCGTTTCTTCATTCCCCTGAAATGATGCAGTCTTACCAGGGTAACAGTTAAGTTATCGGATCGAGTTCAGCTTTGTCACAATAAAACCTTTTCCTGCATGTTAATTACCAAAACCTATTGTCAAATTATCATGCCGTGGCGCGAGTTTCATTGTTGAAACACAATTATCGGCTAATATATGAGGGTGTCCGAAAAAAGTATATCGAGTAATTTAAACCACTTCAACTTTTCAAGTTTTTTTTTTTTTTTTTTTTTTTTGGTCAATGTGTACTTATACATCGATGCTTGCCTTTTTTCAAAAAAGTCCAGAACAGTATTAAATAATGTAAACAGTAGCAGTTGTGTAAACCCCTTTCCTGCCTAAAAGATAAAATATAGCAAAACCTGTCCGATTTTGTTGATGGAATAGATAAAACCCAAAATACTTTTGGCAGGATGTATTATTTAAAAAGTTCCGCATATAGCTATTTTTGTTTCAAAAAGAAGACCAAATGATTTAAACATATCGTGTTTTAGGGTATGCTTTGACATTACTGATCCTTTTATACGCATTTTTTTTCTAGGAACACAGAGATGTTAACCTGGAAAAGCAGTTGTCTGTAATAACAAGACAATTTTCCGTAGTCTTTTACACTTTCCCACGGATTAATAGAATTATTTTTTGCCCTTAACAAATTTTGGAAACGAAATTAAGGTTTTTACACTGACATGAATGATGTTATCAGAGTATAAAAAGTAACATATAAGTCATTGAAATCAAAGACACAAAAAAAAAGTCGATGCATGAAAACAAGATGGGATCAACTTGCAATGTAATAAGATATTTAATATTTATTGCACTTACGAAAGGCTACATCATTTTCAAATCCCTCTTAGTACTTCCTTTTACAAAAAAGGAAGTATTGTATTCGCAAAAAAAATTTCACTCAAAAATCGACCTTAATTTCCATTTTATTCACCCCCGATTGAATATTGAGTTTTTTTTTTTCGACTCGTCCACATGTGGATAAGTGCTTAAGAACGTATAGACAGGCGAAATATCCATATTGATGATTCCCGCGTTAATTACAACGAATTTTCTCGTGAGGTCTGTATGTACGTATGTATGTATGTGCGTATGTATGTCGCATAACTCAAGAACGGTAAGTCCTTGAAAGTTGTAATTTGGTACGCAGACTCCTCCTAGTCTGGTCTAGTTGTGCACCTCCTTTTTTGGTTGCATTCGGGTGTTTCTAAAGGGGTCTTTTGCCCTCTTTTAGGGGGGAAATCATTGTTAATTTCAATGTAAACTCAAGTGGTAGTCAGTATAGTTAGGCGGACACTTGGCGATATATCGCCAGTCTTTTGGTCGCCAAGTTTAGTCACCAACTTGGCGACAAATTTGGCGATTTTTTTAAAAACCTGTTTTAATTTGGCCACTGATGGTGATATTTAGAGAGTAAACTATTGAATCACATTAAAATTGCCAGTAATGGGGAAATGACACTAAATTGGAGTAAAAGGAAGTCATGTGATGTATACATCAGCTCGTTTTAAATATGTTCCTATGTTTAGTGTGCATGAGCATTAAATGCCAGCCATAATAAAATGCAATAAAACTTGTTTATATTATGGTATTTACATTGTTTACAAAAAACTGTCAATAATCGGTACTGGTAACTTTGAAAGCTCAACATGATTTTTTTACGCTGCAAAATTGCAGTTAAATATCTGCTTATACAAAATGTTAAATAAATCACCGATTAGTTCCTGTTTATAACAATCAATAATTTAAATTGCTGTTATCTTATTTTTGAAAATAAATGCACCATAACTCGCATGCATATGCTTCGTCAAGTGACCAATTGTTAGATTCCGCATTGTTACTTGAAAAAAAGTGATTAGTAAATGCAATGAATTTTCCTCAGAAAATTTGAAATTAAATTTTCTAATTTAAATCATCAGAAACGAAACATAGAGCATTATAATGGTACAGGAGACGTGCTGGTAACGTATATAAAACTCTTTTAATACAAACATGTGCAAAAAAGGAATTCCCAAAGCATTATTTTCCCATTTTTGACTATTTTGAAATGAACTAATAGCAAATTATTTATATTGAATTAGGACTAACTTCAATGCTAATCGTACGTTTTGTTTCACATCGAAATACTTTTATGGCGCATAATTTCATCACGCTGCATTTTTCATCTTTCTTTTCAAATTTTACCTGTTCATTTTCAGTTAGGAAACGTAAACTTTTAAACACATTTGCAGCTTGTTATTGTTATATGTTTTCAGATTGCACAGGTAATATTTTTTAAATAACTATCATCGGATAAGAACTCGATACAAATTGAGGCAGTGAGAAGCAAACGGATGTAAGTGCTAAAATTAAAATTTTGGAGATAGCCAACCCAAAGTGTAGGTGAACCTCTCCTCCGTCTTGGGGTAAGAGATATAATATTAGTTGCCTTGTATTTATTGCTATATAACATGTTTTAGAAAAAAAAATTCAGTAAAAACCTACCTTGAACTGCAAATTTAAACGCGTTTTACTCGAAACTTGAAACTGTCCACTTATATCCCTTTGCTTTTCACTGCCTCATTTGACAACTTATGGCACGAAGAAAACCCAGAGAGTGAATAAACTGTTGTTCGCCCAAAACGAAACCAAACAGTATTAACAACGAAATTTACTGGAATCAATATGTCCCTAAAAACTATTAGTGTTAAAACAAATCTTCTTAGTCCCTCTACCAAGCAAGACCAAACTATACTTCCCTGAGGAAATTCATAGTTGACATTTTTCTTGAAACTTTTCATCAATAAAAACATAACTATAAAAGGATCTTTTTGATCTTTGTGTCATTCCGTACAGATCCAACGGATGAGTTCGCTCGACCATTTTTAATTTTTTTGAAACTCATATCCCAAAAAGATGCATATGAATGATGTTTAAAACCACTTTTATTTTTTCTCTAACCTTAACCCTTGATTTTTTAGAGGTCGTCGAAAGTGATTTTCGCAGTCAAAAATGGAACTTTTAGACCTTTGCATTTTGGCCAAAATCTATTTGAATTACATTTATGGCAGATAATTTTACGCTTTGATATTAAACCGCATAAGATGATAGTCTCACATGCTGAGTTACGTGGCTGTAGCTTAATAATTAAAATAATGGCAGCAGGCCAAAGTTCAAGGTCAAATGTAAAATTTTTACTCATTTCAAAGGGTCATAACTCGCTTAGGGGATAAAAACACAAAGTGAAATATGGCAAAAACTAATCACTGGAGTCATACTAATGAGAAAATATAGCTGTAATTGTGTGTTTGTTTATCCTTTAAAAATTACAGCCCCTCAAAGATCAGAAAATTGAGAAAAATGACATTTTTAGACCCCTGTAAACCAAAAGGGGATGGAATTAAAAATAAAATTTATTGGCCAATTGAATATTCTATTCAAGTACTATACATGTTATATATATTGTTTTGTGTATTTGGTTTTTAAAAAAGATACACGTCCTTGAAATTGAGCAATTTTGCTAGTTAATTCACACTCTAAAACAGAAATAAAAAGTGGGAAAACTTCATTGCACTTTCTTAAATTACGTATAGTGTGCTCTATGTAATATATTACACTGGAAAAAGATATTTTAAGTATAAAAATAATTATTTTATTTTGATAACTTAGAAATATTTGGACATAAATGAGTAGTTCATACATGATTTACAGCTTAAGTAGTTAATTTATAGACTATCTACACACACAAATTTTCAATACATACAAACATTTGCTCTGTACATTAACTTATGTAATTTGCCTAAACACGTGCAAAAGCATTATCTACATAGTTGAAAGGAAAAAAAGGTGCGTTTTTCATTTCTTGCTTCAGTGTATAGTTTTAAGAAAATGAACTCACACAGTAGTACTATAGTTCTGGTGGTGACGCAGCATGTGGCGTACAGAAATACTTTACTCAAATACACAACAAAAATAGAAAGAACTTTCTTAATTTATGTAATAACGAAACGGATGCTGAATGGCATTTCTATGCAATATCACACGGTAATGGACATTGTAGCAGAATCAGAAGAACCGTAAAAAGAATTGATACTACTAAGACTATCTTGCAAAGAACTATTAGAAGTCACATTTTAATTCCTACAGAAATGTATACCTTCTGCATTTTTGCTACTAAACATTGCATGTATCCTTGTGAGCATTCAGTATATTAAACTAGCTGAAAAAATGCTGCAAGAAATGTTTAAATCTGCGAATAAAATTCCCAATACAACATTTAATCACTACTTTATGCCACCGTATTTAAATATTATCACTGTAAAATTATTGTCTCCTAGCATAGGTATGAAGAATGGTGCGTTACTAAAAAGACTATCAAAAGAAAATGCCCATTATTGTCAGAAAAGTTACTACATAGCTTGTGTTGATCACTAAATTTAGAACCCCTGTCACTGTCTTGCTCATAGTACATTTTCTAAGTATCAAATTATGAATGTGCCTTGGTAAAGCATTCCAAAACGCCATATACTTGAGTCACCATTAGAACTTACTAGGTGACTACTAGGTGAGTTCATTTTTTCAATACTACACTCAAACAAGAAATAAAAAACGCACTTTTTAAAATTTAAATTTTGTATATATAATGTTTTTGCATATATTTAAGGCAATTTAGATATGTTAATGTACAGAGCATATGTTAGTGTGTATTGAAAATTTGTGAGTGTAGATAGTCTATAAATTAACTACTTAAGCTGTCAATCAAGTATGAACAACTAATTCATACCCAAATATTTTTAAGTTATCAAATTAAAATAGTTTTTTTTATACTTGAAATATGTTTTTTCGGTATGATATGTTATATAGGCCATTTAAGAAAGTGCAATGAAGTTTTCACACTTTTTATTTCTGTTTTAGAGTGTGAATTAACTAGCAAAATTGCTCAATTTCAAGGACTTGTATCTTTTTTAAAAACCAAATACACAAAACAATATATATAACATGTATAGTACTTGAATGTAATATTCAATTGGCCAAGAAATTTTATTTTTAATTCCATCCCCTTTTGGTTTACAGGGGTCTAAAAATGTCATTTTTCTCAATTTTCTGATCTTTGAGGGGCTGTAATTTATAAAGGGTAAACAAAAACACACTTACAGCTATATTTTCTCATTAGTATGACTCCAGTGATTAGTTTTTGCCATATTTCACTTCGTGTTTTTATCCCCTAAGCGAGTTATGACCCTTTGAAATGAGTAAAAATGTTACAGTTGACCTTGAAATTTGGCCTGCTGCCATTATTTTAATTATTAAGCTACAGCCACGTGACTCAGCATGTGAGACTATCATCTTATGCACTTTAACATCAAAGCGTAAAATTAACTTTCATAAATGTAATTCAAATAGATTTTGGCCAAAATGCAAAGGTCTAAGAGTCTCATTTTTGACTGCGAAAATCACTTTCGACGACCTCTAAAAAGTCAAGGGTTAATGTTAGAGAAAAAATAAAAGTGGTTTTAAACATCATTCATATGCATCTTTTTGGGATATAAGTTTCAAAAAAATTAAAAGTGGTCGAGCGAACTCATCCGTTTGATCTGTATGGAATGACCCCTTTACTAATAATAAAGCTGAAAGTCTCTCTGGATATCTGGATCTCTGTCTGGATGTCTGGATCTCTCTGACGCGCATAGAGCCTAGACCGTTCGGCAGATTTTCCTGAAATTTGGCACAAAATTAGTTTGTAGCATAGGGGTGTGCAAATCGAAGGGATTTTTCAAAAATTCAATTTGGTTCCTTTTCTATTCCAATTTTAAGAACATTTTACTGAGAAAAGTATCACAATATGGTCGAGTAAAATACAAAAATTATCATAATGTGAAACCGTAACATGGGCGAGTCAGTTAACATAGCAAATTGGTGGGAAATTCATCATCCATTATTTGTAAAAATACGGGCGAACCAAATGACCTGTTAATTTCCTACTACGGGCAAAGCCGTGCGGGTACCACTAGTTTTATATAAATCGAAATATTAAAACACTAGGGATAGTAAAAAAAGGGGAATAGAAAGAATAGGAATATTATTTCGTATGATCAAAAAAAGGTAAATTTTCAAAAAGGACAAATATTTGGAAACACACTCATAGACAAAAGTTAACTTTTCGAGGTATTCCTTTCATTCTTTGAGGGAAGGAAGCCCAGTAACCAGACTACTATTAAAATATAATGCCGGAAATTGATTCAACCTCTCCACTTAAACGTTTCAATTTATGTCACAGAAGTCCCTAGAGTCCTTTGCTGAAGTAGCAAATAAAGGGATTTTTTCTTTTTTTCCAAATGCAAAATTTATAGAACTTTACGCCACTTTCCATCGCGCCCAGCATCGGCTCCGCTTCAAAATGTCATTCCGGGAACTGTCGTTTCTAATTTTATCCCCTTTTTGCTTTCCTCTTAAACTCTAACAAGATGATCTTGCCTCCTCGATCGAATGGACTGTAACTTCACCAAGACGAACGGCATTTTCCCTCCAAGAATCGACAATAAAATTCGCTCCAATAAATCAGAATTGCAAAAGATTCTAAAAAAGAGCCACGATGGTGAGATATAAAAAGAATATTCCCCATGATTTCACTTTTTCCTTCGATCAGAGAACGAGTCCATGAAGATCGGATCACAAAATGTTGCTAGGTTTAATCGATATAGATGAGGTAGCGACAGTAACAGCATTTCAAAAGGGCAGGCGATTTTTTGCCTGAAAGAAATAATATCGCTGCCATCGGAGAACTTTCTCTGGAAAACTTTTGTCTTATTTGCAGAGGGAGAGGGAAAATAAATTTGACTAAGAGTTTTCAAAAGTGTTGCAAAATGTTATAAAACTACCTAAACTTTATTTATGCACGGTTTTTTTTTTATTGGGCTCGAGTTTTATACATCATTTGAACTACCACTATTTTGCTCTCAAAAATCAAAATTGAAACGTTATTATGGGCTCTTAAACTAGAAATTTTTCCAGAACCATATAAATATGTACGATATAAATTCCTAAAATATTTCCAGTTCTAAGAGTCAAAAATCCACAGGACTCGCCGCGTCAAAGGTTTTCTTTTCCCTTAAGGAAGAAAGTGGTTTAACACTGGCTTCATATCCTCATGTACATAATAGCCAAAATCACTGAACAAGTAACACTCTGACGTCACCAACAATTACTAATATCCATCAATCCCTACCTTAGTATGAAATCATAGGTTATAAATATGTAACTGCATTATTTCATTGTTGGAGCACCTAAAATTCGGTTATTTCATTTGAAACAAGTAGTATCCTTGAAAACTAATAGATGCCTCTATATCCGCCTGTAAAACTGACGGGTTAGCCATTCCATTTCATCGGTGGTCAGACTGTATGAATTCATATTCCGCGATAAGCCATAGCAATTTGTTTAAAAAAAACTTTTATATTTATTGACCAGTTTTATAAGAGCGCGAGTCTCAACCTTCGTATGCAATAATTAAAAGTTTTTACGCTCTCCTGAAAAGTAGTGAAAACATGACATACATTTCTCTGTCTTTGAAGTGCAGATATTTTTTGGAATACAACAAATTTGAAGGCCAATTTATCTGATAAAAATGCAATTTTCCCTTGTCATTCCATGACGGTTTTTTTTCTAGTGTTTTAAAGATTAGTGGAATTTCTGTAAACAATTTCACTTTTACAAATTGTAAAAATGCAAATATAATACAGATTTTAGAATTAAAAAGAAGTATGTTATGAACAACTTGCATAAAAAAAATCTATAATAATGTAAACAAGGTAAAAAAGTATATTCTAAATTACTGGGAAAATATATTAGTAACAAGTAAAATATTTTAATTTTGTTTCTAAGGCATAATAAAAGACATTTCTAGATATCATAAGAGAGAGGAATATTCTAAATAAATGAAAAAACATAATGCGACGGATTATTTTAAGCTTCACAAAATTCATAATAAATAAGAAAAAGTCATTAGTTTTAAAGTTTCATACACAGCTTTATAATAATAAGAAAGATTATGGTACTATGAAATGTATAGCAAGAAAGAATATATTATATAAATTATAAGCTTGCTATTTTAACAACAAAAAAAAAAACAGGATATTCTTGACTGCTAATGAATGCTTCGTAAGCTATTAAAAATATTTTTTTGCAGAACTTTTAATGACTTTTAATATTTACTAGGAATGTAATATATCATAAGCTCAAAGGACAGGTTATAATCCTCAAAAATAACTAATTTCACATAACTCTAAATTATGTTTTGTTAAAATAGAAGAAACCAAAAACAAAACTAGTTCCACATCGCAAATTAATCGCAACGAGAAGTTTTGCAGCCTCGGGGAGCAGTCAGATTCATAGGGAGAATGGATAAGAAAGAGTTTGGGAAAGAACAATTATCTCGAGCGAAATTTGAATGCATCATAAAATGTTCTAATTAGTTCAAATTACAGCATAAGTTTCTTAATTCAATGTTAATTTCCTCTCATTTCTTTTGAATGGAGAGTCAATTATCACATTTTTGTAACCAATCTCCATAAATAGTGTAAATTATCAAAATCTGGGAAACATGAAACTTACAGGGATTTTTTTTTTCCCCGCACTGAAAATCAGGAAATCAGTCTCCTCTCTGCGTCTCACAGAGCCTATGGCCTCCAGTATAAGAACTTTTTAGCTCTCATATATTTAGTTTGTATAACTAGGGATCATGTCGTTTTAACTTAGAATGCTTTAACACTTAAAAACGAATAAGTTACGGCATAAACTGCATGAGAACTTACAAGAGCTCGAGTTCCGTACTACGTATTCAAAGACTATTACTGACTTGATTTCCGACTGGTTGCACACCAATTTTTAAATTCGGAAGTGTCAGGATTAGAGAAAAGTTTTTGCTCAAGATTTTTTAATTTTTTTTTTACTAAAACACTGCCGAATTGCCCAGTTATAGAAGTTTCTTTTACCTTAAATTATAAAAAATACGTTTTAAAATTTATGAATTGTTTATTTTTTAGTCAGGAACGAAATAATGCGAACACTTCAAAAAACGTAAGGCAAATTTCAAACTTGCGATACAGTCGGAAGCTTTGTTTGGAGACTTTATCATTAATTTAATGATAGTGATGGAAAAGTATTAATGTTGTGGTTAGAGTTGCATGCGTCCACTCAAAAGTAAGCTTCACTAACAGATCTGACAAAATTCAAAAAAGGAATACTTTTGAGAGCGATATTATAAGCAAATCATGCCCACTCAATTTTAAGCTGCGTATACCTTCCCGAGCGTATGCAGGCATGTCACCAACAGGGTAGGAGGATCAGTGTGAAGGATGGAGCTAAAATTCTCGATATGCAAAGAACATGATTTCTAGTTCCGCCGTTATCATAAAAGATGTTCAGAATGCTTTTAGTTATCACTACTGGTCTTTCCTGCTTCATTATGTATCATTAATCTTGCTATGTGACCACGGTAGCTTCAACTAGCCACAATTTGGTTTTACCACAGACAAATGATACAGATCTGTAGTACAAGTCTATGGTTTTGCCATGTATTATATGTTTCGTTTCTCAACTCCAACTCAAAACAAAAAATTATAATCATAATTATAAATTGATTACTTGAGAGGAGATTATCTTAAGAAAAGTTTCATGCCTAAAGTCCACAGTTCCGTTCTCGCTGACGTTCAGCATTGAATTTGATTTGTTAATTATTGACAATTAACGTCGTAATTAAAATTATTTAGTTTTATTTCAGGCAATGATTAACAAGCAGATATGTGTTACCTCTTCTGATTGGTTGTTAAGTGGATCTAATTGTTATTCATCCGTAAGTGGCTATGGTTACGCTCTAAGCTTTTTTGTAAAAATTGTTGTGTTTAAACCTCTTACACAGGAGACAATTTTTGCTTGTTATGACACACCCCACACCCCAAAGAACAAAACTTTGATTGTGCTAGTGGTGCTAATTACCTCTGAAGGTTTAATCGTATTTCAAGATTACTAAGTTCCATTGATTTTTCTAAAGTCATACATTTTTTCCCTCGACCCACTTGAAAGTGCTATGACGAGTAAAACCTCACTCTTTCTTTAAAGTTACAGTCGCAAAACTTTCCAAACAACTAAAATGTCTCGCATTACACACATTCTATTGACTGTAAGGGAAGAACAATTCTTGGAGATTACTGGCAACAAAAGCCGTGTAAAAATATTTTGTTTCTCCCGCAGAGAAATAAATGGTTGTTCTTTACAAAATCTGGAGGCAAGTGTCAAGAAAATAGTCTCTGAGGCTGAGATTTATTAAGAGTTTCGCTAAAGCGTTCACTGACTATTAACTTCCGCTGAGCAGTTTTGGAATTGTCTGTTCATGAAAGAAGAGGAATATAGAGTTGTGGTAGAGAGGGGGCGAAGCAAGTTAATTTATATTATCGAGGCTCAAGAAAAATGTCCATCTTTTGATTGTAACTTAGTTTCGAGTCGGTCCAGAAACTTAGCGAAATGCCAGACTCATGAAAGATTCGAATTTCGTATGGAGTTTTATTTTGAGCTTATCATAAGGGACCGAGCAGTTTGCCATGTTCTATTTGATTTAAAGAAAATAAAGTCAATTATGAAAAAAAAACTTATGATCTCAATTATTATTCAATTTTTTATAGTTAATTAAAAGCAAAATTGACGACATAAAAATTCCCAAATTTGCAAATAATTGCAGAGACATTTTTTGGAGTTAAAAAAAAAACACTTTTTTTATGCAGAAAAATGTATTCCTATTCTACATCTACAATCTAACATCCTTTTGCATTGAATAATGCAGGGTGTCCTAATCTTTTCCGATTTGCGAGACCTTTTAAAGAATTAGCACTTTTTCACGGCACCTTAGTCTATATCTTTTTTCTATATAAGTAAATTGATACCGTAACCACTTTACTGCACCCCTCGCCTTTCCCTGTGGCACCCTAGAGTTCTGTGGAACACACTTTGGGAACCCCGGAATGGGTTAAATGGGCTTATAATTCAAAACTATAGTTTTAGCTTTTCAGGGTTGGGAACTCCCCTCCAAGCTTTATACATTCCCAGGACAATTTCCCAGGAGAGATCTGAGAAATTTCGGCAGGAATCTTGTAATCCCTCCCCGAGTTTTAGACCCTGGGACACTTGCAACCCCCAAATAGGACTTTTTTTTTTTTTTGCAATGTTGTTTATTTTTACGTTGTCAAATATATTTTTTATTTTTTTTTCATAAAAATTTTTATTAATAATCAGCATCGGTAAATCATTTACAAAATATCATTAAGGATTTTCAAAAAATATATTTTTTTTTAACTTTATTTTTGCTTCCTCTTGAAAGGCTTAAAATCCGTCGATGATGTCTTAAAAGTACTCATAAATCCTAAGAAAATTTCTTAGAAAACTAATATTTCCAAGCACAAAAGTTTACTTAAAACGGAAAGAAATTTCACTCTATCATTACATTTTTATCACTTTTCGTTCATCTTCATTTACATTAGGTTCCAATGCAGGACTCCGAGCGTTCCATTTTCGATTCAAATCGATGCATTTGATTTTACCTCATTTCCCTACGCTCAAGACCAACCTAATGCTTTTTAGATGATCACCGAGTGGGTAGAAAGCAATCAAATCGCAAATCAGCATTTTTCCGAACTTCTTTTTCGGGGCGTGTGCTCTGTTCTTGCGGGGTGAATATTGCATTAAGGTGTGTTCGCTAAATCCTTAAAACTTGAGGCTTTTCTTTGATATCGTTTAGAAAGAAATCAGCGAGAGCTTTTACAAGTATCCGCACCATCAATGGTTTTCATCTAATTTCAAAATCATTCAGTCAAATCACATTTTCGAGAATTATTGCATTTTTTCCTTTTTCTTAAACGCTCTATTAACGAGGAAAAGGGTCTAAATAAAGTGTAATTTTCAAAAATTATCTTTAACAGCGTCTAAGATAGAAGTTATGGGCCCCTTTGCACCTATATTGTTGGACCTTTATTCGGAATTTAATATTTGATTCTTCAACTCTCAAAAATTTTCGCGCAAAAATTCAAGAATTATTAGAATGTTCATAAGTGTCAAAAATAAATGTCTTTATGATATAATTAAAGGTATAAAAATCTATTTTGGTTAAACTTCATCAAATCCATTAGGCTAACTAATCCAGATCCCCTGGAGCCCAGAGAGCCTGAGAGTTTGCCTCTTTTACGATCATGACTTAGTCCCGGTAAATTAACAGCTTTGAAGTTTAAAACTATAAGTATAGAAGCAATTTACTGACATTTTTCTGAATATAAAAATGCAATTTGAAATACTTAAAAAAATAACCACCTACACTTAAATAAAATAATGAAAACGCGATGGAAACTACTTAACGTATACAGTGCTGTGCAAATTAATTGGGACAAGCAGGAAAATTTAAAAATTATTCATAAAGCTGTTTATTTATTTATTATCTATACATTAATAATTGATATGTCCACCTTTTGCTTTAATCACGGCTCATACTCTCTTTGACATCGAACTGACTAGTCTTTCACACATTTCTTTTACTTCTGGATCGCGAAACCACACTTTAATCACACTCTCTATTAACTTCACTTTGGTTGTACAATCCATTCTCCTCATTCTTGCTTTGCATATCGCCCATAAGTTTTCTATTATGTTCAGATCTGGTGAGTTGCCCGGCCACTCAAGCAATGACAACTTTTCTGAAGCGAATTGGTCAGCTTGGAATTGTGACAGGGTGCCAGGTCCTGCTGAAACACACAGTCGCCTTCCGGGAACCTCCTCCGCAGTGTTGGGATGAGTTTTTCTTGTAATACTTTGATGTATTTCTCACTATTCATCATCCCTTCGATGGGATGAAGGGTTTCTGGCCCTGAGGCAGTGAAACAGCCCCAAAACATCACTTTTGGGGGGTGCTTGGGGGCTTGTTGGATGCGTCCTGGTCGAAGAGGCTCTCCAGTTGTGTGACGAACGACACTTGCTCTGTATCCATGCACGTCGAAGTGAGTCTCGTCAGAAAAAATAACTTTTTTCCACTGTTCCACAGTCCAATCTTTATGTTTTTGTGCCCACTTGAATCTTTTTTTCTTCATTTCACTTGTCAGAAGCTGTTTTTTGATTGGGCGTCGCGCACGACGACCATGCTCAAGAAGGCGGCGACGAACTGTAGACTCATCTACCTCCACGCCATGGTCAGCGATGGCTCTTGTAATATCGCCACTGGTCTTTTTAGGGTCCATGACACTCATTCTGTGGATCAGAGCATCATCTCTTGGTGTGGTCTTACGTTTCCGTCCGCAGCGCCCTTTCCTGGATGCCTCCACTGACCCCGTTGTTTCATTGAGTTTTATAATTCGTGAAACACTTGATTTTCCAACCCCAACAGCCTCTGCTATCTTCCTAACTGTGAAAGAGGTGTTTTCACTAAGTGCGATTATTTTTGCTCTTTTGCGTGGGGTAATATCCATTATAACTGAAAAATAAAAAAATACTGAAAATCGCTTTAAAGTCCTGCAATTCGCAGAGAAAGAAGAAACACATGTGAACACAACCAAGCTTTATTAATCAATGTCCAACTGACGAATTGGTCGTACTCAATACATAAGAGACAAGTTCAGACAAGTAGAAGACAGTTTTGAGCAGGTTGAGACTTGCAAGTTGCAGTAACAAGGATCCAAAGTCCTTGTCCCAACTAATTTGCACAGCACTGTATTTACTGACATAACTTAACTTACACAAACGTATTAGTAAAACAACATTAAATCTAAAAAAATGAAAAGTTTTATAAAGTGAAAAAGGATTTGAATATACTGTAGAATTTCATTGAAGAAAAGAATGTATGCATAAACCTCTGTTTATTTATTTTTATTACTTATTTGTTTTTTTAATGTTTTATCGTTTTCTTTTCTAGTTTATCAAAGAAGCTCTGCTACTAATAAAAATAAAGTACAGAGAAAATGAGTTCGCACCCTCCCAATTTCTTTCTTTCCCTATTTTCTGAATTATTTTTAACTCATGTTATATGATATTTTCATTGAAGAATCCATGAAATTAAAATTCAGACTCATTATTTTGATAGAATCAAATAAATATTTTTAATACAGCTTAAAATAGAATAGCCGATTTTAAAATATATGGGATTGATAATGGGCGTGATTCAATGTAAAAACGATTCCTAATTGTTCCTGGAAAATTATGGGCAGCTGACGTGACCAATTTTTGCCAGTAACATGTTATGCCAAAACCCGGAAAGTTTTCCGATAAAAGTTAATAACCTTCCTGAAATCATCTTGTAAAAATTCGAAGATCTTCCCGTTTAAGTTAGTCGTGTTTCTGGAACTTTAATGTAAACTTAGGAAGGGATACAAAAAAAAGCTTAGCACCTTTCTGATTTATTAAGGAACTTCTATAAGCAGTAATGCAAACATAGCCAAAGCTTAGCCAGAACTGCAAGCAAGTATCGAAAATTTTTACTCAGTAACGTTTCGGATTTTTTTTTTTTTTTTTTTTTACAGTGCAGGCTGACGAAAGTACTTATTGAATTCAGTAAGTACAAACTAAATTTTCTATGGAAAAAACCCTATACTTACGTTTAGTAAATTTTGTAAGCATGACTTCCACAAAAAAAAAAAAACAAACAAAAATAACTTGAAAGTGATGGTAAATATCGAAACTGATTGTAAAATAACCGAATGTAGAAACTAAGCGCAAACCGCCATACTTGTAGATTCTACACTACATTTTATTCACCTTAGGTTTCTCTATAGTTTGTAATCAATAACTTCTTTACAAAATACACTAACTAAATTAAAAACATATAAAAATTAAATTTTTTCAATGAAGTAGATAACATTGACTTCGAACTATTGTTTCTATTATTTGAAAACTGAAAACTGTCTAAGCACTAAGTTGGACACAATGTTCTTGCTTAACCAGTCTTTTGCTAATACGAAAAGTATGATAACTTTCCACATGTGAGTAGGCGATATTTGGTTGTCCATAAGAGAAATATTGATGTTTCAAGTCCAAACCGAAAGAAGACATTGTTTGTTCTTGAAATCTTTTTATGGTCTTTGCAAAAGCTAAACGAATCAAAAATTGAAGCCTTTTAAATGTGTTTGAAAATTTTGACGCTATTAATGGATTGGCAACACAAACATTTCTCCTTTAAACTTTCCCGACAAAATTGTTGACTTTTGATGAAAAAACGTGTACCGTTGCGCAATTTAGGTGGGTTTAAATCGCGAAAAAGAATAAATTGTTTAGCCAATTTTCAACCGAAAATCGTGTAGTCGCATTCCTGGTGTATCCAGGGAATTTGAAAATTCAGTTGGAAGTTGGAATGTTTACTGCTTTGTTTTAATCGACAACTGTGTAGGCTTGTTCAGTATCAATGGGGAGCTTTTTTTTCCAGCCGTCAGTAATGGCTCATTATTCGCAATAATTGTAGCTAAGACAGCGTCATTGCTCTGTTGTTATACGTTGCAAATCAGTGTTAACTAAGTCGGTGGCCCAACTATCAAGTGACGGCATATCATAATAACTAAGTGGCAAATTTGAAATTGAAACGCAAAAACCTTCAGTTAAAACTAAAGCTTCATATTCATCTCTGGTGTAAAATCTAGATTTGGACATTTGTGTGTTTGTTAAACTTTATGAAATACGTCTTCAAACATGAAAGCTATGTAGTTTCTCCTTAAAAAATAATGATTGTGTTGGATAGTATGTCGTCAAAATTGTTTTAAACAGTTGACGAATACTGTTTCTCCTTATGTCAAACCTGCATTAGAAAGTGTCAACTCCCAATGACTTTGTGCGACCAGTAAATACAATTTGCGACATGCATCAGGATATGTATTTGACAGTCGACAATTGACGATCCACAAATATTCCTGTCTGTTCGGGAATGTTTACCGAAAATAAAACTGCTACAAAACCAGCGCGATTACAGAGGCAATTATGATTTTAAAAAAATTAAATTTATCTGGGAATAGACTCTCGATTAGTTCACTTTTCGTCTCAACGGCAGTGTAGAAATTGTCTGGCTATTTGTTTACTATATATTTTGATACAGTTCAATTTCACCGTTTCCAATGCTCAGCAATTGCTTAGAAAATACGTGTGCGATTAGATTATTTTGCGTTTATACTCGCATGTTCATGGCCAATCGCATTATCTCGACATTACACTATAAAAACGATTGTTTTAAACATGCGTTGCGTTGATTTCATCGGAATAACTGGTAATGTCTGCCGGAAGTCCCCAGACAGTATTCAGATGATTTCGCCTAAAAGTTTATCGTTGCTGTTCAAATCTTGCACAATCCTAGGATGTGCTTCGTATGAATGCTTTTACTCATGAGCCATAGCACACTTATCCCAAATTATAATTTCACTCTCTTGCAACACTACAGCCATACCACGTTTTTTTTTTTTCTTTAATGTTACACATTGCGTTTTGTTTGTTATGAATATCTAATAGGCAACTTTAAAGCTGTATGTGCTGTTCGTCTACCATCTAAAAAAAGTACCAGCAATACCTGACGATGCAATTGTCGCTGCAATTTTCTGTTGCGAACGTATCTTTGCAAGAATTAATGATATTAAAAATTTCTTGGGGAACAAAATAAAGAAAATAATTGTTTTCCGCTTAAATTCATTAACCTTCCTGAAATTAACCTGGAATATTTTTGACGAATTCAGTAGTCTTCTTGGTTAAAGGCGGTTACAATTCTAGAACCTTCAGAAAAACCTAACGCAAGTTTAATATAATAGCCTGGAACCTTCTTGCTTTTCTAAGAAAGCTCTCAAAGCATTAATACACGCATTGCCAACGCGAAGACAGGCTCTCAGGCAAGTAGCTCGAATGCAACTCCTCTGCAACTCTTGCAAAGCTTCGTGATCCAGACATCTTCTCGCACTCATTGAGTTTTGAGTCAATCTGGACGAACCGTAATCGTTCCGAAACCGATACACCTATTAAATACGTTTAGTTAATCTTGATACTGGTGGAGAAAAATACTTTTCACAACGGTGTAAAATCTGCAATTTGTAGCAATTCAAGGAAACGTTTTGAAAAATATAGTTGATTTTCTCAGGAAGTAAATAATAACCTGTAATATCCCGAAACGTTATATGGAAATTCTAAGCAGCATTTCCGAGTTTTTTTATAATTGTGTTTTTAGCAGTAAGTCATACGATGTTAGAGTTATATCGATTAATTAACTTACACCGCCATCTATTAAGAATTTTTAGAACTAAACAATTAATTCACACTATTATTGCATAATTAATATGAAATTTGCAATAAAAAATTATAAAAACTATCCTATCTTTTAAGTTGGACCAAATGACACATAGATATGAAATTTGAGAAAAATCGGTTGAGTAGTTTCGGAGTTTACCCCGAACAAACATCGTGACACGAGATTTATATATATATACTAGCTGACCCAGCCACGCGTTGCTGTGGCGAAGAAGATGGATTAAAATATTCTTTTGCTCTATATTTTGATAGAATTTAATTAATGTTTTTAGTAATAAAATAGTCTATCAATTTTAAAATATATGAGATTGATAATGGGCGTGTTAGACTGAATTAAGTACTTATTGATATTAGTAAGTACTAACTAAATTTTCAATGTTAAAAGCACTACACTTACAGTTAGTAAATTTTGCAAGTGCAAATTCGGCCAAAAATAAAAGCAGAATAACTTGAAAGTGATAGTAAATATCGAAACTGATTGTTAAATATCGGAACGTAGAAATTAAGCGTAAACCAACATAAACTTTTAGAATGTACACTACACTTTATTCATCTCAGATTTCTCTATATTTTTGTAATCAATAACTTCTTTACAAAATACATTAACTAAATTAAAAATATAGAAAAATTTAATTTTATAAATGAAGTAGATAACATTGACTTCGATCTATTGTTTCTATTATTTGAAAACTGAAAATTATCTCAGCACTTATTTGTGCACGATATTCTTGTTTAACTTCTCTATTGTTAACTCGAATAGGTATGATAACTTTCTCCCTTGTGAGTACGCGATAGATAGTTGCCCATTAGAGAAACATGTATGTTTCAAGTCCAACACTGTAAAAACGATTCAGAAACGTTCCTGGAAAATAATAGGCAGCTGATGTGCCCAATTTCAACCAGTAACATATCTTACAAAAACCAGGAACGTTTTCCGATAAAAGTCAGTAACCTTTCTGAAATATTGCGAAATCTCCCCTGATAGAGCCAGTTGTGAACATTCTACATATATGAAACAGGCTTTATGTATTTGATTAGAGCCTTCCTAATTTCCCAAGAAAGCTCGAAAAGCATTCGAGCAATCCTCGCCGAATCTACGCGAAAATCGCAAGCAAAGACCAAGCATTTCCTTGCCTGCAATTCCTGCGTCGCAAAACCGCAGCTATCCAGCGAATTGTTTTTTTTTTTTTTTTTTTTTTTTTTTGCTCCCACTGGGAGTTTTATCAACCTGGGCGGACCGTGATCAAATTGAAGGCGATACACTTAATAAACACCGTCAGTCAATTTTATACTGGTAACAAAAAATATTTTTCACAGCAGTGAAAAGTCTGCATTCGTGCATCTTTTAGCAATTCAGAAAACTTTTTTGCGAAGATACTTGATTTTGCAGGGAAATAGGTGAAAACCTCTGAAATCACGAAACGTTCCACGAAATTAACCAGTAACGTTTCGAAATTTTTTTACGGTGAAACTGAAAGTAGACATCGTTTGGTTTTAAGATCTATTTATGGTCTTTTCAAAATCTAAACAAATCGGAATTGAAGACATCCAAATGCGTTTGAAAATTATGACGCTATTAATGGATTGCGTGGCAACACAAAAGTTCTCCTTTAAACCTTTCCGTCAAAATCGTTTAAATTTTGATGAAAAAACGTGTACCGTTGCATAATCTGGGTGGGTTTAAACTGACAAAAAGAATAATTGGTGAACCAATTTTCAACCGGAAATCGTCAAGTGGCATGCCTTGTGTATCCAGAGAATTTAAAAATTCAATTGGAATGTTAAGGGCTTTGTTTTCATCGACAACTGTATAGCTTTGTTCAGGATCAATGTTCAGCACAGTATAATTTTGATTTTTTTCAGCTGTAAGTAATGGCTCCTTATTTACAATAATTGTAGCTAAGACAACGTCATTGCACTGTTTTTTCTCATTGTAAATCAATGTTAACTAAGTCGGTGACCAATCGATCAGGAAATATCATACCATAATGACTAAACAACAAAATTGAAATTGGAATGCATAAATCTTAAATCAACACTAAAGCTTCATTTTATATATTTGGTGTAAAATCTAGATTTGTACATCGGTGTATTTGTTTAACTCTATGGAGTATATCTTCAAGCATAAAATTTATATAGTTTCCCCACAGAAATGATGATTGTGTTGGATATTATGACATCAAAATTATCTTAAACAGTTGACGAATACTGCATTAGAAAATGTAACTCCCAATGATTGTCTGCTACCAATAATTACAGTTCACGAAATGCATCGTGATATGTATTAAATCCTCGATTAGTAACGGTCCGCAAATATTCCCGTCTTTTCGGGAATGTTTAACGAAAACAAATGCAAAAACAACATTCACTTTGTTTTGGATGGAGTTTTGGTCCAAATGTCTTGGCTTTAATTTTTAATTATGCCCAAGATTAATGAATGTTGCGTTTTTTTTTTTTGCGTGGCTTTCATAATATTTTTGATTTTATTCAACACTGTAAAAACAATTAAGAAACGTCCTGAAAAATAATGGATTGCAAAAAAGTAGGAACTTATCCCACTTAAAAACAGAAACCTTCCTAAAATTATCCTGAAGTCTTTCTGAAGAATTCCGAAACCTTTCCGATTCGAAATAATCACTTCTCTGTAAGCTTTAGAGAGAACCGAAGTAAGATTAAAAGTAATAGCTTGGCGCATTTTTCGACTTACCAAGAAAGTACCAAAAACATTATCGCAACCGCAGCCTCTGTTAAGAAAGACTTTCAAGCATGCACAAAGAATTTTACTTGCTCGTTAATCTTGGAAAGTTACGACATCCAGAGACTCACTTGCTCCCATTCGGAGTTACGTCAAGTCTAGACGGGCCACGACAAAGGTAGTTAAGTCAATTCATTACTGAAATTCATTCTCCTTCCTGAAATTGTCCTGGAATCCACTTGAAGAGTTCAGTAATATCCCTGGCTAAAAGCCAGTTGTGTCGCCTGACCCCCCCCCCCCTTCAGAGAAAACTTAGGTAATTTAAATACAAAGCTTAACACCTTTCTACTTTCCCAAGAAAGCTCCAAAAGTATTACTGCAAGGATTGCGGAGGGTAAGACCACAGACTTAAGAGGATCCAGACGGGACACTGTAGCATAATCCTATGCTATTTTTCTCGGAGAAGACTGGTTACGAACATTATGACAAAAAAGCCAACATTTAGGAGAAGATTGGCGTGAAAATTTTGGCGAAAGTCGCGTTTAGGTGTCGTAGAGGCAATACGTCGCCAATACGGAAGCGCTGCTCTTTTCGCTACGCTGTGTCGTCCGCGTCTTTGGAGGTGGTGAAAGTAATTAAGCCTCAAGCCGTTTTTCGGAAGGAGGGTCGCCAGCGGGGTGTCGTCAAGCACAAGAGAGTAGCTGTTTGTAAAATAAGATTCCGAAAATATCTACTGTCTCATCTGTTCGCGAATGTGAAAAAGCTATAAACTAAAAGTCTTGGATGCTTAAGAATATTAATTATTGAAATAAAACAGCGAATTCGGTTGCTATAATTTGCTATTAGTGCGTTATTTTTATTACAATATGCTGCTTAAAGTTGGAAAAGCTGCAACTAATTTAACGCATTTCAAGTTTGACTTACAATGAGATTTTATCACAGATTGACATTATCATAAACTTATTACTTTTTTTATTCTGAACAACAGGGGTGCCCACCGGGGGTCTGGGGGGGGGGGGAATTATGGCGCGAATTCCGCCATGAAAAAAAATTTTCGGGGGGGGGGAGGGGGAGATTCTTAAATTTATTTCTTCAAATAGATAAATTTAAAAAATTCCTGATTTTTTTTAATTTGAAATATTTACTTTTATTTTATTCTGTTTACATTTTATTTCATTTATTTAATCAGTTTGTGTGTGTATGTGGTCTGTCATTGGAACGGAACTTTTCTAGTAAAATAATAATAATAATAACTATTAAAAATAAATAAATAAATAAAAAACATTAATAAATAAATAAATACATAAACTAAAAGAAAAACGCTTAAAAATAAAAAAAAACGGAAAGAGGGTTGGGAAATTTTGATAAATTTCGGAAATTTAGAGGTGTTTTGCTGTCAAAAAGTTTTTTTTTTTTTTTTTGGAAAAATGGAAAATTTGAATATTTACAAATTAAAATGCAGTTAGCTCGTTTTCTTAGAAAACATCAAAAATATATGTGCCATTCATATTATTCTTTCTTTTTAACAGAAACATATGCCAAATGTTTCTGTTTAAAATATTATCACGTACCTTTCTTTGTTCAAAGCTTCAAAAATTACCCATTTTATTCTAATCATAATTCATCCGTTAGTTTTGAATGAAACGTGAAATTATAAAAGCTAAGTTCTCCATTCTACAGTACTAAGCATCGAGTCTGCTGCTGATTCATTTTAAGCGCAATTTATGAAGAGTTAATTGAAAGTGCCCATATAAAACAAGAAATCAATGAAACGGAATCTAAGGACTAAAATGTTCAGCGGCTATTTGCTGTTCGGAAGGAATTGTGACTTTATTAATTTCGTATTTTTCCCCCATTCTTCACTGTTTTTCTACTGCATGTACGAAACCTACAAATCAGCTTATCACAAACATTACATTAAAAATTATATATTACCATAAAATCTGATTTCAAAGAATCAAAATAGAAAGATCCAGTGGCGGATGGGACAGCATGAACCGGCCCTGGCATTTACTAGCCAGCCGGCCCCTTAAGGGTTGCTCCTTGAAAAGGAGATGCTCCCCCTCCTTTTTTTTTTCAAATGTAAAAGGGAGAGCGCATACAGCTTCCAGTTTTAGGTGGTTTTAGAAGTTTTAGGAGGACTTATATTAGGAGAATTGCGTTTACGAATCCGGGGAAAGGAATTTATGTTACGAACACTTGCACAGTAAAAAGTGTAATATTCGTGCAGATAATGGGGGGGGGGAGGATTCCGGATACGCACCCCCGGAAAATTTTCGAAATTATAGCTACAAAAACGTATTATTAGACTTTTTTTAGATGATCTTGGGAGATGTATGCGGGAGGGAGAATTCGGAGATTTCTCCCAAAATTTTATTGAAATCAGAGCCTAAAAACGCATGTGTATGCTATCTTTGGAAACACTAAGAGAAGGAAAGGTGTACAGAAATTTTTTTTAAGGCAAAATATCTCAAATAAAGTTCCCAAAGCACCAATTTAGACGAAAATTGACTCTCTTTGGGGGAGGGCGATGTTTTTTGAAATTGAAGTCCTTCAAGTTTGTTAGCCCCGATGAGTTCCCCCCTCCCTCCGCCCTAAGTCAGAATATGTAGGCTGTATGAGCAATAACGGTTGAAGAGGAGGAACTTTTCACGCGATATTGCGTAAAAACAGAGTATAATTTTGAACGTGTAAAGCGAAAATTCCGGCTATTCTTGCGGAGGAGAATTAGGAAGTGATCCCCCAGAAAATTGTCGAAATTTAAGTTCTAGGAACATACATGAATAAGTTATCATACATGTATAGGAACATAAAGAAATCACATACATGTAGAGGAAAACGGATAAGGTGAGGAATCTTCCGCAGAGTAAATACTCAAAGGGCTTCAGGTGGACGACATGTGAAGCCCTCATGGAAACATTAGCCCTGTGTTAATATTAGCCGATGTCTAATGGACGTAAGGCACGTCGCTAGCTCAAAAAAGTACCTTCAACGTTTTTACACTTGACCGCTCATTTCATACATACTGCATATGTATGAAATGAGCGGTCATTTAGTTATTTCAGACGTATCTCAAAAACAGAGGTAGAGAATGGGTTCACAGATTTAGTTTAAGAGCAAGTAATTAGAAGATCTAAGTATTGACAATCTGAACCTAACCGTAACGTTCACTCCGGGGGGGGGGGGGTAGAAATGCTTTCGGGTTTGTAGTCTTAAAAATTCACTTGAGGCTATCTTTCGTAATGTTAGGGGGAGAAGAGGTTCGGGTTCGAGAGTTCTCCTGGTGAATCTTTGCGAAATTGTAACTTTAAAAACGCAGCTTTACATGGTTTTTTGGTGGTATTAAGGAAGGAAGAGATTAGGGGACCGACGTCCGGAAATTTTTTCTGATTTATACAGTCGCCTTCTTGACGATCTTTGCATAAGTTAGGGGGGAGGGAGTTTCGATGGTGCTTTCCCAGCTACTTTTCGAAACTGAAACTTATAAACGCAGTTGTTATATCACCAAATACGTTAAGGATAGGATGGCTGTCATTGGAAATTCTTGAAAATTTGGAACTCCAAAAACGCAGATTTAGACTATCTCTGACAATATTGAAATGAGAGCAGATCCAGCGCCTCTCCCACCGCTCTGATAATTGTTTTTTATTTCTTGTCTTAAAAATGCATTCCAGATGATTTTAGGTTAGTTTATGGAGTGAAGAGGTTCGGGGGTGCTCCCCAGGAAATTTTTCGAAATTTAAATCTAAAAATGGGATTGTAGGTCTTCTTTATAAAGTAAAGGTGACCGACAAGTCTTCGAAATTTAAGCTAAAAAAACGTTATTTTAATCGACTTTTCCATGACGTGAGGGGGAGGAGTTTTCGGAAGATAATTTGTAATTGAAGCGCATGAAACGAAATTTAAGACTACCTTTAGAGATACTGGCATGTATTGGACAAAAAAAAAAATTCAATGCAGTTTTTGGCAATCTTTGGTAATGTTATGAAGGTCTTTAGTAATGATGAAGCTGTTCGGGGATTCTCCTTCGGTATTTCTTTGAAATTTGAATTCCAAAACGCAGTTTTAGATGATATTCGCTAATGTTATCAAGGGTTCGGGGGGCTCTTCCCAGAAATCTTTTTGGAATTGAAGCCCTAAAAAATTTTCAGCCCATCTTTGTTGATACAAGGGGGAGGAGAGGTTCGATGACCTCTGAAAATTTTCTAAATTGAAGTCCTAAAAGCGAAATTTTAGATCTTTGAAGATGGAGTGGAGGCGTTTCTGCAGGATTTAAGTGATCACTCTCCTGGAAGCTTTTCGAATTTGAAGTCCTGATTACCAAATGTAGATCATCTTTGATAACGGTAGGGGGTTGGAGACGGGTTTCGATTTGGAAACACTTCCCCAGGACTCTTAAACTAAAAGTTCTAAAGCGCGTTTGAGCTATCTTGGTGGTGCAAAATGAAAGGATAAGGCTCGAGAACCTCCCTACCTCCCTCCCTCCCCAGTCCCTTTCTTTTATCAAACTTCATTTATACAAAGGTTGTGTCAAGACCTCCCCTAGTATTTCTTTTCAAAGACCATCTTAGTTCTTTGGTTTTTCTATAGTGACATTTTCTATTTCCAACCTGATATTTGTACTTGTTTGAAATTAAAACGTTTGGAATTCATTAGAATAATCTTTTTACATTTTGGACTGATATGATACTTTTCAGTGACACACCGTAGGTCTTTTCCCAACTTTATTTTTTTTAAATATCATGCCTCCAGAATCTAAAGTATCTGTTTACTTTCGCTTTGCATATTACATTCAAACACGTAGTGTTCCTTACAATATTTTAAATCACCCTTACTGCATTTTAACTTTTTTTCTACTTGAAACATGCTTCGGCAACCCCTATGAAAGTAATGATTATTTTTCTATTTATTTCTTGTATTAAGTTGAAACTTGTCATGGGTTTGTACTATGTATTGAATACTTTTTTTCGTTGAAAAAAATGTTCGAAATTAGACAGAATGTATCTAAACATTTCTACTGCCTTTAGTTAGGTAAATTATAATAAAGACCCGTGGATTTCCTCATATATATATATATATATATATATATATATATATATATATATATATATATAATAGCCGATGATCGAGTTACGCGCGTGTTTCAACAACAAAACTCGCGCCACGGCGTGATAATTTGATATGTTTTGGTAATGTTTAACATGCAGGGAAAGCCTTTATTGCGACAAGGCTGAACTCGATCCGGTAACTTATAACTGTTTTACTGGTAAGACTGTCATTTCAGGGGAATGAAGAAACGAAAAAATGGTCAACAATGAACGCTACCTACTGCAGTTTAGGGTTCATCCACTGGGTTAGGGTTAGAATTTCAACTATCAAAACATCACCAAACATACAATGGCTTCGTTCAAATGTAGAAGCAATTTTCACCCGTCATGCCTTGACAGGCGGTTTTCTAGTTTATATTAATAGTTGAACCAAATACAAACACTAAAATGAGACTTTAGAGAACAATAAAAACTAAACCAACAGGCATAGTTAAAGTTATGAACTCGTATTTCCTCTGAACATCGCGAAATAAGTGTAACACAAAAAGGTTTTCTTAGCGAAAATATTTTTAATGAAAACAACAATGGTTACAATTTCAACCATCAAAATATCCTCAAACAGGCAATAGCTTCATTCAAATGTAGAAGGGTAAAAGCAATTTTCGCCCGTCATACATCGACGAGCGACTTTCTAGTTTCTAAATAATGTTCAAAGGTTTAATTGTTCCACATTCAAAGGTTGCATTTTGCTAAAAAAAATATTTTTTGTCACTGGAATTCCACTTGCGAATTTTATTCGCAACTCCAATAAACTTTAGAGTGCGCTACAGCCACTGTTTAATGGCAGATGAAAAAGGTAAAACAAACAAATGCAGTAACTTATAACTTGCTTTGACGCTTAATGAATGGCAGTAATTTTTCATCGTGTTTATGGGAAGCTTTCTCTTCTATTCTAAAATTACATTACACCACAACTGATCGAAGCCTGTCATTTACCCCAAAGAAAACACGTGGAATGGAATGTTTTACCCTTTTCTTTAGTATTGTTTATCACCGCAAGGTAGCGTATTCGAGCTCTGGAGTTGCAAATTATTGCTATTTAATTTTTTTAAATAATGGGAACGTTTTCTTTCTTTTTTTGTTTATCACTAAATTAAAATTGGCAGCCTTCCCTGCCTTTACGTGTCCATTGTCTCCTACAAACTAGGGGTAGCTGTTAGGGTCTTAGGTTAACATAACTTAGACAGTTATGTAACAAAGTTATCGTACCGGCCGATGAATTTATCGACACACCTTGAAACAGCTTACCACAGCATGAGTGTGTAAAGTTTTTTAAATTTTGCAATTATTACTTTTCTTGCAACGATTTTCTTGTAAGTCGTTTAGAAATGTACCGGATATTAGGCCCGGATCAGCGTACCCGCATACCTTCCCCCCTCAGTGTGTGGGGGTGGCGGGCCACAGCCCGCGTCCGTAAGGGGCCCAACGAACCAAGAAATTGAAAAGAAAAAATAACCTGCATTAAGACTTAAGGTTACAAATTTTCACTGCTGGCATCTAGGGAGATTTGATGCCTAACAGATTTTATTGCAGGGACCCAAAATTTTTAGTACTTGACCGAATTATTATGGAACTTAAATAAATATTTAAATAGTTTTTTTTGTTTGTTTTTTAAAGAAAGAACAGAAAAAAAAAATCATGTTTTTTTTTTTTACTATTCAATTGTAAAATTCAAGCGACCCAAACAGAGGCGGCCCACCGGGCATTTGCCCGGCTGCCCGCCGGCCCCATCCGCCACTGGAAAGATCTTGAGATAAAACCGTTCATTTCATATACTTATGCATTCGATATCGTGTTTGTACACTAATATCTTTGTCTTGTTAAATTATTTTTTTATTTCATTCATTTATTTATTTATTTTTTTTTTCAAACTAATTTTTTAGGTCGAGAAGTAGCGGATAAAAAAGAAAAAGACAGTGTGAGAGAGATAAAATTGAACATTATAAGCAAAAGAGTTTAAAATTTCAAATACTCAAGACTCTTTTAAACCTATTGCTGATTGAATGCTAATCACAACCAACTGAAAGCACTATATCATAACTTACTCATTTTTAATCATTATTGAGCAGAAAAGAATCTGTTCGATAAATAAAAAAATTTTTAATGCACACTTTTTCCTTCACGCAGTAATTCTAACCTTAAAAGATAGAAGAGCAAAATAAAGAACATAAGAGAAGCAGAAGAAAATCATCTTGCGTGCCCCTGCACGTTGCTTTCTCTGCCACAAACGGGTAACTCAAGTTGTAACTAAACAGAGAGGTTCCAAAGCTCTTTCTGTTGACCGCTATCCGATGTTTTCCGTTTTTCTCGGACACCCTACCTAGTTTGTAATAAGTAAAGAGTAAAATAAATCGGGTAATTTAATACTTTCATTTGAATGTTCCAAAACAGAGTGAATCAAATGGTTAAATTTTACTGAATGCGTTCTAAGATTTAAGGAAAATGTCACGGGAATGAAGATTTTAGCGGTCTTAAAATATTGATTTTAAAACATTAAATAACGACAAAGAAAATCCTTATTATTGGCTAATTTTTATGATTGACTCAGTTCGATAGGCTTAACTCCATTAGAAAAAATTTAAAGTGGTGGGATATTTTATTCATGCTCTAATTAATTTAAACGTTACGAAATGTAAATCTGTTAAATTCACAGCCTTTAATAATGCAAATAAATGTAATGTTTTAATTGGAAGGCCGAATTTGCTGTTTTGACAATATTTTTCTGTTCGGTTTCGAATTTTTCATTATTAAGTAGTTGCATTAGCATTACCCCCAAAACTATTTAAAAACTTAAATGATGTTTTGTAATCTTTGTGTTCATTTTATACACATTTATTTAGCGATCAATAATTTAAATACTAATAACAGTATTAAGCAGAAGTACTGCATTAATAACAATGTCCACTTTTATTACAAAATTCAAAATGGTGGTGGGGTAAGGGGGGAGTCTTAACACTCCTTTATTTTGTACATTACTTCAAAATGTTTCTCGCTAAATGACCACAGTAATCGCCTCTGGAAATTTCAGTAGTCATCAACTTGAGTCAAGCAAATGTTTCATGTATGAACATGCTCTAAAAATTTTAGTACTTAATAAAATTTCTAATTCATACCTTATTACATTTACTATAATTAGAAAAATTAACTTCTTACAAATCAAATGCGGTTTATTTTTCTTACAAAACATCAAAAATATTAGACATTCAAAAATATAATGCAATCCATATTATTCTCTCTGTTTAACAAAAACACATGCGAAATGTTTCTATCTGTTTAAAAAATTAGCACGTAGCTTTCTTTGTTCAACGTTTCAAAAATTACCCAAATTATTCTACTCATCATTCATCCGTTAATTTTGAATGAAATGTGATTTCTGAAAAAGTTCAATGCATTTTTATTATTATTATGATTTCTTATATTTGGAAATTTTTAGACTTTCAACCCAACTACCTAAGAAATTGAAACGAAAAATTGAAAAAAAAAAAAAAAAGAGATGAGAAACCTCTGGGAAAGGGCCCTACAGACTTTGTTGTAGGGGGACCCAAAACTTATATATCCGGACCTGGTTTCTTTTATGAAGTTTCTCTCAACGTAACTATAGGGCTACAAGCAAATAATGGTGGAATAATTTCTCTTCAACTACATATTGAGCTAATAATCAAAATATTTGAAGAGAATCTCCTAAGATTGCTGTTCTAAATTTAGATTATTTTTTCATTGCGTATTTCTTACTTACAACATAAATCATTCCTTAGGCATTCCTTAGACAAAGATTCCTTAGGTGAGAGAGATTCGTTATGTCATTTTAATTGAAGTAACTATTGGGCTACAAGAAAATAATGGTTAAAGAATTTTTCTGGAACTACATATTGAGCCAATAATCAAAATTAATCTTATTTCAGTTCATATTCATATGAATGTACTTTAAATAAAGTTTTAACATAAATCACTTTTGTGAGAATCACAAGATTTTTTTCAAAAGCATACGAGTAAAATCCTTTTGTTATAGAGAATTATATACCAGGAATTTTTATGATATACATTTGGATATGGCGTTAAGGAATACTACCGCTCAATTTATATAAAAGCAAAGTTCTTCATTCTACAATATTGGGCATAGGATCTGCTGCTAGATTCATTTCAATTGCAATTTAATTAAAAGTGCCAATATACAACAAGAAATTAATGAAACGGACTCCAATGACTAAAATGTTCAGCGGCTATTTGCTGTTCGGAAGGAATTGTGACTTTAAATATATACTCGTATATATATATATATATATATATATATATATATATATATATATATATATATATATATATATATATATATATATATATATTCATTCTTCACGTGTTTTTCTACTGCATGTACACAAAAATTCAAAAATTGAATTAAAAATTATAATTTACCATAAAAAAATAAAAAATTCATTTAAAAAAATTTCAACACACACACACAAGACAAAGCTGAATAAAAGTCAACTTTTGCTGTTCACCAGTAGTTGCATAATTTTTACTGACTGTTTGCAGCTTCTTTTACTTTTGAAAACCATTTTGTAATTGAAATTACTTTTCAATTATGTTTATTGATTGAAAGATTATTATGTATCACGTCAGATTTTTTGAGAAAAAACTTTTTTTTTCATGTAAATGTTTACCTATTTATAAATTTTGTATGATTTGTTGGAATTCAAAATCTAGTTTTTTTAACTAGATTTTTAAATATATGTCCCAGGCAACAAATTATTAAAGTTAAAACTCTGCAATTATTTCCTGTGTATCACTAGTCGTTGTTGTATTAATCTTTTTCTTTAATTTATAGTAATTTCTCAGCTCGTTATGTTTCGCTTTAATTTGAATTTTCACAAACACTAATGCAAAAAGTTGATCAGATGGTTGCAATTTAATTTCCCTAATTCAGATATTCTTGTGACATTTGCATTCCGTGAGTTTTTTTTTTTTTTTTTTTTTTTTTGTTATTATATTATTTCTTTCAATTCATCTCATCAGAAACAAGCACTCGCTTTGTCATGACTATAAATAATAAAATACTGGAAAAAGTCATAGTTTCCGCGTCAGCTTTATGTTTTAGTTTCGGGAACGCTTCTTTTACAGGCATTAAAGTGAGCAGATGGGAGTCAAATTCATCAACTAAAAAGTTACAGCATGCATTGCAAAACGGTTAAGTAAGGGCTAAGGGGGGAGGTGAATGTGCTTTCACAACCATCCGATAAAAATGTTGAAAAATTAAATATGTTTATTTTTTGGACTATTTATGTATAATATTAGAAGAAAAGATAGAAGTGAAATATGCTTGTGAGTAAAAAGTCCATCAATTCCGCAAGTGTACTTTTCTTCCAAACGCAATTTAACTGCACAGTTGGATTTCAACAAAGCAAATGCCCGCGGCACACATCTGGCATCCATTCTTCAGAAAAAAAGCCAGGAATAGAGAACGATCACAAACTATCTTGCTATCATTGATCGGACATCGGGGTGGTAATTAGTATCCCGTCGTGTCTGTGGTCATGTGTTCCCCTCAACAAACCTTGCGCCCCTCTTTTTTCTTGGAATTCCGAGTCAAAAGGTATAGCAACCCAAGCAACTTCTGAGCCAATTCCGAGAAACTCCAATTCAACATTGGCGCCAAACGCGTGCTCACTTTCCCTGTATGTTAGCTTTTGTGTCATACCATCATTATTAGAAGTCGTTGTTTTCTCGGCAATACACTCACGCAGTGTCCAATCTTCTACTTTTACTATCTTTGATGACCCCACTTTCTCCGGGCGAAATACGCTGCGCTGTAGGAGAAAGGTCTATCTATGGTTACATATGAGGACTAATTTATCAAAAGGGAACATATCTATTTTCCAAAAATGTTCAGGAGGTGAGAGAAACGAATTAGGGTAAGAGCAAAACAGTGTTATCAACTTCTCTGGGTATAGAATTGAGCACGAAAGCACTGTAAATCATGACCCAGAGTAAGAAATGTTTGTGTAAAAAAAACAAAAAAAAAACCAGGGAGATATCGCCATCTTAATTTTGGATATGTGATCTTTTGAATGAAAATCTGAATGTTGAGAATTCCAATTGCACCAAAAAGCTAATATTTCACCTTCTACTATTCTTTTGTCGAAGTGCTTGAAACTAAAAACAGTGGATTAAAATTTGAGGGTTTTGTACATGTGTTCTTTTGAATCTAAAAGTCTTCATATTACAGATTCAGTCAGGATATATTCCCTTCTGTTCAAAATAAAGCGTGCAGAGGACGGATTTGTTACCCTTTGATCAAAAAGCCATACTATACTCTTAAATAAAGCAGGGTTTTCCCCGTTTGCACTTCTTGAGAGTAAGTGAGTTAGTTGATAAAGTTCATCTGAAAGATTTAGAAAATGTCATAAAATGATTTTTTCTAAAAAGAGGATATGTTCCTTTTTGATAAATTACTCCTCATTTAATAAATTAGATTGCACTGCTACTCCTCAGTTGGGACCGAAACTGTGCACGAAAATTGAGTTTATATGACCATTTCTTAACTACTGAAATCCTGTTTCCGTTCACCTTAGCGTATTTTAGTTTACCCAGAGACAAAGGGATTTCTTTTCCCATTATGTTGATATAAATAGAAAACCATGATGCACATTCAGATTTGAAACTTAAGAAATTCTAGAGCATCTGTACTCAGCCTGAGGCCCATTAGACGTATGCGACCGGTAAATGATCTAAAATCATTTTATGAGATACAAAAACTAAATTACATGCTAAATTGATATAGATGACACAGAAAACTATAATTTACATGAAAATCTAGTGTATGTTTTCTCCCAAAACGATAGGAAGTACAAGTTGTTTCTAATTATTCCAGTATGCAGCATATGTGGGGTAGAGTGCAAAAATAGAGGAGGCGAGGAAATTCACAGCTAAATGTTTTTAGTAACAAAAAAGGGCAAAAAGTAACAAGCAAAAATTTTGGGAGGACGAAAATTCCCAATTTGCCAACTGGAACCCCAAATTTTGTCGAATGATAAAATACAGAAAAATAGAACACTAGCAGTCTTGAAGAAATTCGGCACTACCAACAAAATCTTTAAGTGCAGGAAACCGTTAAGTGCGGGAGGAAATAAATCAGGGTTCTACTATTTCTTTATTTTGAATTTTTTAGCTAAACTTGCCCTATGCGCAACTTGTCTTTAGCTATATACCAATAGATGCAGTAACACTATCATAATATGAGTGGGGTTGTTGTAAACAGATAAATGTCAGTCAAAGTTATCCCGAAGGACTGTTGTTGAAACAGCTTCACATTCTTTAGTGTAAAGCAAATCAAGCAGTAAGTTACAAATCGGGCAGTAATCCGCAAGTTAACTTTTAAGTCAGGGCTAAGGCAAAACAGTTTACCGACAGTCGGGTATATGACATCCTGAGACAGCAATTTCGTCCTTGTTATGGACTGAACAGTCTGGAATAGACAATACCTTAGCTGAAGGCAGATCTCATCTTACTGAAGCCGAGAGTATCAATAAACTGGTAGCCAAAATAAATTTAACACACCAGCGAGAATCCGCAGCAATGGTGCGGTTTAACTCGTCATTTGAGGCAGTCTCTGGATGCCGTAACCGGGCTGTCGGTACATTGTAAAGCAAAATGTTTATGTCTCTTTTAAAGACATTCTAAAATTTGCACATGCAAAGAGAATTATACATCTTACCTGTTGGATTCCTAAGGTTCCAAATACCTCTGAGACAGAATGGAAATACCAAATAAGAACAGTAACAAGACTTATGAAAAAGATCGTTGGTGTTTTGTTCACCTGCAACGAGATGCAATAAAACTAAGCTATCAGTATTACCACACTTAAAAGATTGACAATAAAATGCATAATTAAATAATGTTTTGAAAAATTAGAGGGTCAATTGCCCTCTACCTCGCGATTGACAGGGTAAATTGAAATTGAGAAATGGGGGGGGGGGTGTCATGAAGATAATATTACAACTTTCAACAAGAAAATTAGTAAACAATGCATAAACTAAAATGGAGTAGGTAGCAAGGTAATTCAACTTTAAAACCATGTTATTTTGAAAGAAATTTAGCATACTTTTAAACAGGAAGTAAATTTTGATTTCCTTTGAAGTAAATCCAATGAATTAAATAGTCGGTTAGAAGCAGTAAGAAAAAAGTGGTACCAACATTTGGAACAACTAGTTTAGAGAGAATACAGGTTTCTTGAACCTTTGGTGAAGCAAATAGTTTAGCAAAATGAGCAATATAGAGAATAATCGCAGGTTTAACACCCATTGAATTTAAGATAACGTAACTATTGAAGTATTACATCTTAATTCCTTACAAGGAGAATGTTTATTTTTTGCCGATTAAATACTAATTGAAATTGAATCAGTAGTTTTATCAATTTCATCAATGTATCTAGCCGACTACTGGAGCACTTAATCTATTACGTTTTGTTTTTTAATAAGTAACACTAGCCTATACCGTAATCAGTAGTTTTTTTCCTCCAAATCAATAGATATGAAACTTTTTCATTATGATTAAATTTGTTAAAGTTATATCTCGTCTCAATATTTATATCGAAAAAAGAATTGTGGAGCCCCAAGGGGAGTTGAGAATCTTTAAAGCCTTAATTTAAAATACAGAGATGATATGCAATCATTTGTCAAACATGTTTTCGCTCTCAAGTTAGGAATCACTCCATAATCGCATTTATAGATATAGATATCAGTCAGAATGCTTCACTTCGCATTGATAAACTTGATTTTAAGATAAATTTCTTTACAAGTTTCTAAAAATGTAAAGATTTCATAAAAAATGTGATGATTTTAACGATTCATGACGAAAAAAAAGAAAAAAAAAAAAACTCTAACGGATTCTAGAAATGATTTGATGACAATAGTTTCACTTTTCTCATTTGACATTTCATTAAAGTTCATATGGTTTTTGGCATCGAGGGGGGGGGGGACTCTTCATGGGTTGGATGAATAAAATTTAACGGCAATATGTAGAATTACATTTGAAAAAATAAATTTGCTATTTCTGATAGAAGTGAATGAAATTATCAGATAAAAGTAAATTCTACTCGAGTGCAATTTTTTCGTTTATAATTACCGATTTTAAGCAAAACTAAGCCATTTTATTATCATGAAAAATAAAGATTTTGTGCGGCTAAAAAAAAAAAAAAATAAAATAAAAATTAAAAAAAAATAAAAAAAAAACAACAACAACAAACAATTTACCATCAAATGTCCCGAAACATTGACAAAAATTGTACAAATGCTTTACTATTTAGGTAGTAATAAAACTTTATTATAGTCCGTGGAGTTTGTGACAAAAATACCCAAAACATTTCATTTCCGGATACCAGTCTGAAATTTTGCACAATGCTTATGTACATATCTAAGAACAAAAATCCGCCGGGAGGCATTTGATCAGAGGTCATGAACCCCCTGTGATGACGTCATCAAAATGGCCGCCTTATTAAGAGAAGTACGTTAGTTTAACTGCTTAAAACTCTATTATGGATCTTAATATTGCGATATTAAAGCATATCATTAAAAAGCGCTTTAAAAGAGCTATTTAATAATGATTGGATTTTTTTCCTATCACTAATTGTTTAAGAGTTATTACAATTAACGTCATCAAAATGGCCGTCTGGAAAGGTGAGTACGTACGTTTGACTGCTTACAACTACATTATAGATCTGTATATTGTGATATGAATGTGTATCATCTGAAAGAGCTTTAAAAGATCTATTTAACAGAGATTGATTTTTCCTCTTAAGACAAGTAGTTTTAGAGTTATTAAAATTTCGGTCATCCAAATTTCCGTCGTGAAAAGGTGAAAAGTTTCGTTTAACTGCTCAAAACGCCATTAGAAATCATTCTTCCGTAAAAAATAGGTACACTAAATAAAAGCTCTAAAATAAACTATAAAAATATGCATTTGTTCTCCCCCCCCCCCTTAGTAAATAGTTTAAAAAATTTCACTGCAAAAACGTAACTACATGAGGCGGGAGGGGGGTGCATTCTCATTGAACTGTTCCAACTGTTTCACCTCATCTAACCCGCTCTGAAACTTTTAATTAAAAATTCCTTATCGGATTAAATACATATATGTATTGTCACACAATAATTCACTTCTCCTGCAAGTGCGAACGTTTGCCGTCTAGCGGCAAAAATCAGAACGACTACTCGATTTTTTTCCCGCCAACAAGCTGTAACTTTGGATTGTAGTCCGCCTAGCTCGTTTCTTTCCAGTTCTGCTGTTCTCAGCAATAATTAATTCCATAGTGATATGTTCATTATTCAGATATAATTTTCAATAACTGAATATTTGACTGGTTAATGCTCTAGCAAATAATATCAAATTAAGGTGAGTCATATAATTCTATTACACGGATTGAAATCGATAACTTCAATTGTTGGTTCCATCTAGCATTAAAATTATCATATATATATATATATATATATATATATATATATATATATATATATATATATATATATATATATAACTTGTATTCATTCCTTTACGTCCTTTACAATAAACAAAACGTATTTTAAACTTGCAATATTTTTTAGAATAAATTTTTCTACTTCATTTGGTCCATGTGACCTCAAAATACTAACATAGCTTGCAATCATTTCTTTCATGTGCTTTTGAAAAAGTAAAATATTTAATGAATAGAATGTTTGTAATCTAGATTCCATCTACCCCTGCTAAAATCTATTCAGTGGGCTATGCTGAATGAGTATGGCGAAGATAAAATGCTGGTCATGTTGGGTGGTCTTCACATATAGAAATGGCTGTTTTATCTCCTATAGGTACATGAATTGAAGGAAGTGGATAAACTGAACTCCTAGTAGAAGCTCATGTTGCAACATCAGGAAGAGCAGAAAGAACACAAAAAGTTTCGCATGTGAAGTGAAGTCGACACGCTCACGATTTTGCAGTAACCACTTTCCAAGTTCTGTTAGAGAAAGCGTTTCAAAATCGAAAAGAGATATAGACAAAATATATACAGACTGGATTAAGCGAAGATCAGAAGAATCGCCTCAGTTTACTGAAAGATCACCATGGAGCTAGAATGCATACTTTTAAATCTGATGCGTACTATTCGTCAAGGAAATTTCTCAGATTTTACTGTCACTCTTGAGAACATATGTCCATGGATGTTTGGTTTAATCATACAAATTATGCCCGATGGCCTTCAGTATTTCTGTGCAATTTGAAGCAGTAAAGATGCATCCAGCTATTTTTCAAGAGTTTCATAGGAAAAATATATCTGGCTCCAAAACTGAGAGGAAATTTTCCAGGATGGCACACGACCATTTGCATGAGCAAAACAACAAATTAATTTAAAAATCATCAACTAATCTATCACGTTTAAGTCCTGAGGCGTCATTAATACAATGGATGGTTGCTGGACCGGAAGTTGTGCGCCTGATTGGGGAGTTTGAAGAAAATCATAGCCTAAAGTCTGACGTCACTACTGAAAAGCTAGATACTACGTACATGAAGATACTAGAAGCTTTTTTATTCGGTATGAAATTCATGTTTCCAGCCTAGTTGAAACATTTGAAGAACACGGGAATCCTTTCGAAGATGACGATTTACCTACAGTAAACAGCAACAAAATTATTCTCTCGGAAGAAAGTGCCATTGCTGTGATGTCAACGCAAGTCAATTCAATACATTTGTAGAAGATCGCTTAGTATTAAGAAAATTATCCATACATGATGTTATTAAAAGAAACAATCTCCTCTTGATGAGCAGAAAAATATTTCTGTTCAGTCCAAAGACAAGCAAAACATTGTTAATTTGAGGAGGGGCAGCACTCTTTTTGCTAAGCTATATGTTGCCTGCCAAGCAATTCAAATGGATGTAAAAGAATTTTTTTTCTCATGAAAACAGCTCGTGTCTACCTTCTATATCCAATCTTGGCAAATTTAGGAAATCAAGAAAAAAATCCGGCGTAGTTTCTTGTATCGTTCAATCAACTGGACTGGTTTTGACGGCTATTCCGGAACTAAATTGTTCATTGATGGTGCTGCACTGATTCACATGCTTGTTCCTCAGTCTGCTCGAACTGTCCAATAATACTGCGAGCAGATTATGAAGCCGTACATATTAATGAGACGAAAAAGTGTTCATATGGTAGATTTGGTTTTTGACCGGTATTCAAAAGGAAGTTTGAAAAGCAACACGAGACAATGGAGAGGATCTGGACCAAGAATAAATATTAAATCCAATGTTTGATACCGAAGTCATTTACTAAATTTCTTGCAAAAGATAAAAGTAAAGTGGAGCTTTTCGAATTTTTGGCAGAAAATCTCGTGAAAATGGATCTACCAGATGGGAAGCAGGTTGTATGCTCGTACAAAGACACTGCCATTGCTTCAGTCAAGAACAATTTTGAAACCATGTTTCCCGTATCCCACGAAGAAGCCGGTGCGAGGCTATTCCTCTATGTGCGGCATGCAATAGAATACTTGGGTCATGTAAAGATCACCGTGAAAACTGTTGACAGTGATGATGTAGTGATTGCTATGTTCCGAGTTCCGAAACTGCAAGAGCTATGGGTGGAGTATGGAAGTGGAAAATATCTACGGTATCTTCCCATTCACGTTTTGCACCATAAAGTTCCACAAGGTGTTACAGATCTTCTACCTTTTTCCCTTCCCTTTACATGAGCACACGGTGTCTAGTTTTGCCAGCATTGGTAAAACTAGGTACTGCATGGAAAATGTGGATGGCAATTAGAGATGCTGACAAAGTTTTTTTGCACTATACTAAAGTACCCGAGAGCATCAATGAAGACGATGAGCATTTCCTACTTATTCCGTGCTTCGAAGTCCTGACGCATCATTCATCAAGCTCAATGGAAACCGCAAATGAAGCTAGGAGAATTTTCTTCACCCAGTAAAACAGACCAGTTGACTGTATTCCACCATCTAGCAATGATCTTCTGCATCACCTTAAGAGAGCAATATTACAGTGTTTACTACGGACAAAATGTCTTCAGCAAAATTTTCAGCTCTTGAATCCATATCAGTGGGGATGGGTAAAAACCGGTGAAGAGTTTGAACCTATTTGGTATGCACACCCCAAAATAACAATGCAGAAATTACAGGAACTTGTATCATGCAAGTGCAAAGAGATGTCTACACGCTGTCGATGCGTCAGATCAGGTCTGAATTGTACACTTCTTTGTAGTTATGAGGGTCAGTGCAATACGTAAAACGTTCCTTAAAAAAACTTATTACTGTTTTTGTCTTAACAGCTACTTTTTCTTTGTTATTAAAACATGTAATTTTCGTCTATTTCTCTTATATGTTTAAAATGTAAGCATTTTAACAAAATTGTTTTATTATACGATAGCATTAATAATTAAGTTCTCGATCCATTTTGAACATGAAGTGCAAATTTAAATTTAATGAAACTGGAAAGGTTCTTTTATAATGCAGGTATAACAGTAAAAGTTTTACTCCAATATTGCAGAACACAGGAAAGTCATTGGTTTCCTATCAATTTTCACGTTGATACTGTAATAATTATTAAACTATTTGTCTTCTTTACTAATAATAAAGCTAAAAGTTTGTCTGGATATCTGTCGGGATATCTGTCCGGATGTCTCTCTGTGACGAGCATAGCACCTAAACTGTTCGGCCGATTTTCCTGAAATTTGGCAGAGAATTTGTTTGTAGCATGGGGGTGTGCACCTCTAAGCGATTTTTCGAAAATTCGATTTTGTTCTTTTTCTTTTTCAATTTTAAGAACATTTTACCGAGCAAATTATCATATCGTGGACGAGTCAATTACAAAATTATCATAACGTGGAACGGTAACATAAAAAATGTTGAGAAGGCCAGGTCCAACCCAGGGCTGTCGTGCAACTGAGGAAGGAAGGAACCGTAAAATGGCCGAGCAAATTAACATCGCAAATTGGGGAAAAATTCATCATCCATTGTTTGTAAATATACAGGCGAATGAAATGACCTTTTAATTTTTCTACTACGAGCAAAGCCGTGCGGGTACCGTTAGTAGAAAATAAAACTAAGCTCTGTTGAAGAGCTTTTTTAAACGACTTTCAGATAATGTATTTGAATTTCACAAAAATATGACCTATTATGGAGTTTTAAGCAGTTAAACCGACGTATTAACCGATACATGGCGGCCATTTTGATGACGTCACCACAGGTGGTCTTGACCTCCAATCGATTGCCTCCCGGCGTTTTTTTGCTCTCTTATATGAACATAAGTGCTGTACAAAATTTCATACTGGTATCCGGAAGTGAAATGTTTTTGCACAAACTCCACCGACTATTAATCATAGAATTAAGAGTAGGAATTTTCAAGCGTACTGAACTATTATAAAAATTTGAAAAAGCCCTACTTTGCGAATGCCGAAAAAAAAAAAAAAAAAAAAAAAAAAGAAATCTATTATTGTTTTTCATCAGATTGGTGCATCATATGCAAGTTTAAAGTTGATTTAATAGCATCTTCAGTGAGTATTTTCTTTGTTATTGGAAACTACAGAGTTTCAATTTGTTCTTAAAGTATTTTAGAAGATGAAATTGGGTAGGCTGCCAAATGGCAACACGAGGCATATAAGGGTTAAGTCTTCCAAATCTCATATTCTAAAAGTTTTCATTAAACCTTTCTTTAGATCCTTTGCATCGCGTTGTTATTTGTCGCAATTATAGCGTCGTTTCCAAAATTTCAAAAGTATTTTTTTTTCTGAAAGAGCATGCTTAAAAACATAGGTTTACACGATTTTTTAAATTTTTTTGACAAAGTTTTGTATTTTTCAAGAATTATTTTAATCGGTCTAGTTTCATTTTTTACGCTTCTGCACATGAGATCACAAATGATGAAATGCCATTCACTGATGCTATTAGTAAAGAGCGCAATATTTAATTCGCTTCTTTACTCATATGTAGTCGCAACGATATGGTTGATAGCAAGTGTAGAGCGTAATATTTAATTCATTTCTGAATTATCATAACCTGGAAACGCGGTAGACAGCAAGCGTCAACATTCAGAGCGCCAGTGGAGTAGTGCCAAAGTTCATCACTTGTGACGTCATAAAGACCACGCCTTGTTTGAAAAATTGGAAAATATTAAAAAAATTAATAAAAAATTAAATGTTGGGAAAATGAAAGTATTTTCTGGGTCCATGTTATTATTTTAATTATTATTTTAATTATTATGTATTGAATAATCATTGATCAGAATTTTTGTGTTCTGATTTCAGTTGGGGGATCTCTTCTCAGCAGTGCCAGAACGAAAAGTGCTCAGAAGAGCCTTTGGTCGAAGATGCAGCACATGAGAACACGTGGCTAAAAACAATGCAGTATAACTAGAAAATCTATAGGAAAGTGGACTTTCATTTTGTTTTCTAGCGACGGTACAGCTTCTTTTGAAGTAACGCTGTCAATTTTACTCAAAAATAAGCTTTATTGTTACTGGAAACGTTTCTAGAATCCCAGTTTCCTTGAGATTCTGTAGTAGTACTGCGGTTTTTTTCTAGTGTATTAACGATACAGCTTCTTCTTAAGTAACCCTGCTTAAGAAGGAGCAGTATCATTACTAGAAAAGTTTATGAAACCTTAGTTTCCTAAAAGCTTTCTTGTGGTGGTGAAATTTTTTTTTTCAAGTGTTGTAACGATACAGCTTCTTCTTAAGTAACGTTGTAATGGTAGAGCTTCTTCTTACGCAACCCTGTTTAAGAAGAAGCAGTATCGTTACTAGAACAGTTTATTGAATCCCAGTTTCCCAGAGGTTTTCTTGTAGTACTGCAGTTTTTTTTACAAGGCAGTAACATACAGCTTCTTCTTAAGCAACTAAGTAACTTTAATAGTACAGCTTTTTTTTAAGTAACTTTGTAATGGTACTGCTTCTTTTTAAGTAACTCTACCTAAGAAAGAGCAGTTTCGTCTCTTGAAAAGTTATAGTATTTCAGTTTCCTAGAGGTTTTCTTGTGGTACTGCTGTTTTTTCTAGTGTAGTAACGATACAACTTCTTCTTTACTGACTTCATAACGATACAGCTTCTTCTTAAGTAACTTTGTAACAGTATAGCTTCCTAAGTAACCTAAACCATTCCTAACTTTGTAACGGTACTGCTTCTTCTTAAGTAACCCTACTTAAGAAAGAGCAGTATCGTTGCTTGAAAAGTTATGGTATCTCAGTTCCTAGAGGTTTTCTTGTGGTACTGATGTTTTTTCTAGTGTAGTAACGAAACAACTTCTTCTTCAGTGACTTCGTAACGGTACAGCTTCTTCTTGTGTAACGGTACAGCTTCTTCTTAAGTAATCCTTCTGAAGGAGCAGTATCGTCACTAGAAAAGTTTATGGAATCTCAGTTCACTAAAAATTTACTAGTAAACGAGCAGTTTTTTTTACAGTGCATAACGCAACACCGGAGTAAAATTCGACCATGAACTTAGAGACGGCCGCGTCAAAACTGCAAGATTCCAAGGCATGGGATCGAAGGCCGTTGTATTTGTGGCACCAGAAAAAGAAAAGGAAACCTTCGGAACGAGAGAAGACGACGTTACGTTACGTATATCTGCTAAACCGTCCTGCCGATGACGCTAAAAGTATTTAATTTCCATACAAATATTCTGGCGGGTATTGAGTCGTGTCTGCTGAACAATGGTACCGTCCATCACAGCGAGTACGCTTCGCTCTGCGCGAGACATCCATTGCATTGAAAAACATGGCCCGTCTATTCATTGGCTCACTTTACTTCCACGTCTGTCGGTGATTGCTGTTTTTGTTCGCCTACCACACAAATGCTCTTCGAATTTAAATTCCGTTTCGTTCGCGTTTGCTTGCCAGCTGGAGATATTTTCGCGGACGATACCGGAAAAAAGAAAAGTAAACTGGATTTATGGAGGATAACCGTTGTCGAGTCTTGGGAGCGTTTATCGCCGACTGTTTAGTGATTATACTGGCTAACGACTTAATGAGCTTGGAACAATTTTGTTCAACCATTGTGTCTGAAAATTATTCGGCCATCGCCCTCTTTTATAGAAATGAATTTGATGCTCTCACTGCTTTAAAAAATTCAACTTCCTCATTGTCATTTGGAAGAGCTGTTCCCTCCATTATACTTATACTTCAGGATCCTCTTTCAAGGACTCTGTGGACGACCCCTTATTGTAATATTTTGTCTAGAATCAATGAGCTTTAATCTTTCGTGTCATCATCTAAATAAAATCGAATTCTTTGAAGAAAATGTTCACCACCAGTGAAAATTACTTAAACTTCGTGCTCTCGAAATGCCTAAAAGAGCTGGCAAGTTTTTGCCACTGTCTAAAAAAACCATGGGAAAAAAACGCGTTTTTTTTTACCAAAGTGGCAAAAATGAAATTTCGACCGAAAACTTTCGGCCAGTTTTTCAATTTTTTCCTTAGCAAGTTAATAAAACTCTTTGATAAAATTTTAATTTTAGTTCTATTTGTTTTCTACTTTAAAATAAATGTAATATTCTTTTTCTTTAAAAGTTAATTACTTCGTTTTTTTTTTGGAACAAATTTCAATCATAAAAAATTTGTATTTAAGAAAGGAAAATAACAAAACTAGAGATAACAGGTAATTTTTCTGTCTTTCTGATACATTCTTCAGATATACATTTCTTCGGCAGTGGAGAAAAAAGACATATCTTTAATGAGGAAAAGAGAAGTCCTAATATTGTTTTATATTATTCCATTACTTTCTGTTAAAATTAAACAGCGTAAAAATATAAATAGAACCAGGGGAGGAAGGAAATCTAAACAATTGTTTAAGACGCAGGGAAAGGCTTTATTGCGACAAGGCTGAACTCGATCCGGTAACTTAACTGTTTTACTGGTAAGACTGTCATTTCAGGGGAATGAAGAAACGAAAAAGCCACTGGAATTAGAGTTAATCCACTGGAGTGAGGGTTAAAATTTCAACCATCAAAATATCAAAAAACAGGCGATGGCTTCGTTCAAATGTAGAAGCAATTTTCACCCGTCATACCTTGACGGGCGACTTTCTAGTTTTAAATAAATTTGTTAATCTGAAAGACATAAATTATTAAAACATTAAAGGAGTTGGGCCTAGAAAAATGTTTTATATATTTCAGCGGTGATATAAAATCATTGCTATTTCTATTACATGCATACTTTCAATTTATAAATAAATATAATTAAATCGATAACGATATTTATTTATTGAGTATTTTTTACATCATTGCTGTTTCTTTATGACAGGGTTCTTACCATTTTTTTCGTTGCCATGTTTTTCACTATTCCGGCAAAAATATCTTTTTACTGGTAAAATTACCAACCTTGAATGCTAAGAAATGTATTTTTAGATGTTAACACCGCAAATTACTGCACCACATGACGTTAATGCAAGGGAAACTACTGCGTGTGTAGCGAGTAGTAAGACACATGTAGCGACTCGAAATTCCAGTTTCTAGCAATGAAAGTAATTTATTTTCATCAAAACAGATACTTTTATTTCAAAATGGATGCAAGAACAACTCCTACGTCCATATTTTTTAATTTCAAGAAATAAATGTTCTAAGTAGCGATGGGTATAATTAATTAAAAGATTTGAACAATCTAATGAGAGGATATCAAGTCATTTCAATAATCGAGTGATTCTTTTGAATGATTTTAGTATCGAATAATCGACCCTCGAGTGATTCTTCTAAATGATTTTTTAATCGAACGACCGATCATCGAAAGTTTCTTCTAATGATTTTTCAATTGAATGATCGGTCATTGAATGTTTCCTTTGAGTGATTTTTTAATCGAATGACTGGTCATCGAATATTCCCTCTGAATGATTTTTTTAATCGAATGACCGATCATCGAATGTTTCCTCTGAATGATTTTTCAATCGAATGACCGATCATCGAATGTTTCCTTTGAATGATTTTTCAATCGAATGATGGGTCATTGAATGATTTTTTAATCCAACGACCAATCATCGAATGTTTCCTCTGAATGATTTTAGTATCGAATGATCGACCCTCGAGTGATTCTTCTAAATGATTTTTTAATCGAACGACCGATCATCGAAAGTTTCTTCTAATGATTTTTCAATTGAATGATCGGTCATTGAATGTTTCCTCTGAGTGATTTTTTAATCGAATGACCGGTCATCGAATATTCCCTCTGAATGATTTTTTTAATCGAATGACCGATCATCGAATGTTTCCTCTGAATGATTTTTCAATCGAATGACCGATCATCGAATGTTTCCTTTGAATGATTTTTCAATCGAATGATCGGTCATTGAATGATTTTTTAATCGAACGACCAATCATCGAATGTTTCCTCTGAATGATTTTTTTAATCGAATGTCTTGTTACCGATCGTTTCCACTGAATTATTTTAAAAACAAATGATATGCCCTTTTGAAAAAAGGAATGCAGTAACTAACCCTCCAGATTCAAAGGATTAATTTTTGAATAGGTGACCTTCACACGAGAAAACTAAGTTGAATCAACATTCGAACGGGTGGTTATCAGGATGTGTAATCAGATAGAAGAGTGAAGAAAATGCACGGCATCCCTCACGCGACAGTAAACTCGTCAGGCACGCCAGGTACATGTGCCGCTACCATTCTCACCCAGGAGTTGAATCAACTTTTTAGTTGATTTAACTCATCGGTATATTTCCAAGCGATTGCTCTACACTCGATTAAACTAGTTGAGTCAACTCGTTTGAGTTTTAACAGCGTTGTGGAACAGCTGCTGGAACAAATTTGGCTTAGAAGAAAAGTTGATTCAACTAAGTTGACTCGAGTGGAGACAAAGAAAAACGCCAGTTAACTATAGTTGACAGGTAACCTTTTCGAAACGTTGACTGAACTAACAACCTTGTGTGGCCTTAATTTCGGAAAGATTTAGTTTTTAATCTTTTAATTTCAAAAGTTTTGTCTGATTCTTTAATTATATATATTATCATTCGTAGTCCAAAGTTTCTTGCTCGAAGCCCAATATTGACAGAGAGAAAGAGGGTGAAGTTCTGAAACTCAACCGGCGCAAAAATGTACTGTTCGTATAATAAAAAATGCTTAGAGGGGAAAAGTATCCATTACTGTTAGATTACCTACTTTTTTCTGCAATAATGAATAAGTGAAAAAGTCTAAATGCAAAAAATCAACATAAAAGTTTAACTATGATTTAATCGTGAAAAGGTTAGAAAGCATTTCACGATACATAATACAATATTTTAGTTTATTCTTTGAATGATTGAAAATTAATTTTAGGAGAACTCATCGCCTCGTTAAGAGCAAAAACACATTTTTCCATTTTTATTTTTCGTATTTTTATCCTAGGTGAAGTCTGCTCAAACCAAACTTTATCCTTCTTCCTTCACTTGATGAAAAGATAGCACATATTTATTACAGTAAACAATCGCTGTATCGCACCTCGTTGCGTCATTCATTCAGACAGATCGTGCTTTTTCTCTCTTTCCCGAAACTATAAAAGTAAATAAATTTGTATTTTCTAGTTTGTGATCACAGAAGTAATAAAAATATTGCATTTTTCAGGAAAAGTCTTTTCTCTTTGTTTATTTATCAACAAACAAAGCGTTTTTTATTCATCTGAATTTGCCGAAGTTGAAGTTACAATGTCGATTCTTAATTTGACAGAAAACAAAAATATTCAAAAAACTATTATTTTTTAAACATTAAAGAAAAAAAAAGCTAATGGGAAGTGCCTTTCTCTAGTTTTTAAAAAAATAATTATCTAAATACAAAAATTAACTAAACTTTATAAAAGAGGGCATATCATCTATTGCGTTGACTACCATTATGTCGAGTTTTCGGACTCACGCATTTTTGTTGCCTTATGTTAGTGGTGCCCAACCTTTTTTTTTCTTTCAATTCCAGGGCTCCACCTCATATTAAAATGATTCTCGCGGTCAGAACACGGATGAAATTTCAAAATATTCAAATATATTCCTAAATAACACGAGAAAAGATGGAAGTAGAAAGAGAATAACAAGCCAAGAACTGCTGTTACTTGATGCTCATTTTTTAAATTTCATTTGCTTTCCAGAAACCAATTTCCAAACAGTTAGCTGCAAATCTTTGCAATTGTAGGATTTTGATTTTTAACACTGAGCAAAACAACGGGCCACACTGCTCAGCTTTTTTGGACCTTAGAATGAGCACCACTGCCTAATGCAAAGGTGATAAAACGAAAGGTTTCTTTTTCTTGTCGAAATAAGAAGAAAAATTCACATTTTCCCCTTTAGTTCTTTCATTCTTTTCATTTGTTTACAACTGGTGGGGGGTCGCCACCCTCACAGTCGGTGCCTTTGTCATCACTATTCATTTCCAGGGTTATGTTCTTTCACACAACATTTCAACGCATTAATTCTTTATCAGGTTCATCATCATTCAAAAACTCTGTCTACGCCTTCTGCAATATAAGAAATATGAAAGGCTACACTGGTTGCACCCAGATCTTGAATTAATTATTCCATATTCTGTGAATTTCACTAACATTTTATAAAGGCCGTTTCCTTTGAGATAATAAAAAAAAGTCTAAGTCGGTCGTTTAACTTGTTGTTAGTTTCAAGGTACGTAATCTGCTGTGCTTTTAATGATGACCTCTGATCCCAGGAGATATTCGTGGGAAGTTTCCCGCCTGCATCAGGCTGCTGCAACGCCTTGTGATTCAAATTTGCGCTCGCACCCAGCTGTCAGCAGGGTAACGACATCAATCCGCTTTTGCGTAAGTGGGAAAATTGAGCAAGATTTAGCTGCGGTGTGAAATAAAGCTCGCACCGGGCGACTAGAAAAAGAGGTATGTGGTCCACACAACTTAGAGCTACTGGTTGCTGAAAGACTGCGCCATAAATTTGAAGTGCATTTCTGGGTTTCCAAACTAAAGCTTGAAGTCTTAAATGGATATGAGCTTTTTTTTTCAAGGTCGGATTTTTGAGATCAGTGAACTATTTTCGTTCGTTCGTTCGTTCTACTGCAGTGTGACTAGAAAATCCCTAGCACACTGGGTTCCTCTAGCATACACGTTTCTAGTTACTATAATTTCTTCATCAGTAACGTTGTCAACTTTCCTTAAGAAGCTGTATCGTTACTGATCACTTTTATGGAAGTTTTCTAGACATTTTCTAATACTAGGGTAACGGCACCAGTAACAAACATGCTTAAGACATCGCTCTCAGGTTAACTCCGTTTTCTGAGCCTTTTAATGCGCTGAGAATTTTCAAACTATTTTTCTTTCACGCAACTACATCTCATCTAACGTTTGGCTGCTTCTGGATCCTCTGAATGAGTTAATTCTATTTTTATTCGCTCAATTTCGAAAAAAAGTCCGACCCTCAGTAACAGACACCGGAAAATCTGACGACACCCAGTTAAGATGAAGAAAGGATGAGTAATGGATAAAAATCCCCTTTTCTCTTCAAAATGTGCAAAAGTTCTTTATTTTTAGAATTAAAGCCTCGTTAAATTGAATTTAGCATATAACACCAACCGACCTCGTGGTGGCTGTTCATAACCTTGTAAATTCCAACTGGCTCATAAAATTCACTTTGATTAACACTAGATGGTTGCACCGTATTCATGGGTAACAGTAACATGTTTTACCCGCCTAAAATTCTTATTATTTAAATCCAAACTTATGACTGTCTGAAACTGGATCCTTATCTGTGACTGGTGCCGTTACCCGACATCAGGTTATAAGTGAAGCATTTTATAGAAGTTCTTCGGCATTCTGATCTGCAAGCTATGACGAAAGTGAAGTAGTAGTTTTTTAATTGTTTCAAAAACAATGAAAAATAATATTAAAGTTAGTTTCGGCTGAAATTAACCAACCATACAATTTAAATCTACTCATCAGTTTAAAGTGTGATCCACATTGCTTTGGTTCAGCTTTGAAATTAGTTTCTTAACTTTTATTAACAAAATTCACTTTTAATTACTATCAGTTTTCATTGTTTTTGGCAACGGTTAAAAAGTGGATTTCGAGTGTTATTTAGTTTTTCCTTGTTTCGTTAAAATATACAATCTCTTTATGAACATGCCTAAGTCAGGTGCAGAAAGAACAAGAGCGTGGCGTGAGAGAAAACGTGCGGGTGAAGTGACAGTTTAGAATGTAAAAACAGAAGAGAAACGATAAAAGTTTCACTTTTGTCGTGTGTCTTTATGACACACATTTGTTTTTATATAAGTGTTGGAGCTTACTGCTCAGGTTTACTTGGACTATAATCTCCGAATGTGCATTTTTTCATTTGTTTTGAAGCCTTTTTCGCCCTGGCTCAGACTTTGAAGCTTTTATATCAAAGAAAAGCGAACTGACATTATAACGAAATATATATGGGTCATTCTCCAGAAGAAACTTTTGAACGAAAATATTTTTCAATTTCAAACCTTTTCGTCTTTTTCGTTCATACATGAAAGTGTTACTTACTAGAAGTAAACTTAAACAATGGGCCAGCTAAATTCCAATTATTTTACTCATAAATAAAAAAAATGCCTTGTTCACGGTAATAAAAAAAGAAGAAAAAAACTTATATTGTGTGAAAATAAAGGTCAATTTAATATCAAAGAAGTAATTTTGTTAATTGTGCAAAAATGAACTATTTTAATGATTAGTGTGAATCGAATACTTATTTTTTTAAAGTAAAGTACGGCTTAAATTTTAGCTATCCTTTTAATTCAAATTTGTGTTAAAAATATTATAGTTTTAATATATGTATTTCCAAATTATTAAATTTGAGAATGTACTGGTAATTTATAATTTTGGTAGACTGTCTAAAATTGATGTATTTCCCCTCCATCATTTATTCTCATCTCAGAAATAATGACATTGACAAGGTCTGTCACGGAGCTGAGATTCACAGGAGGTGAGGAAAATTAGTATTTGACACACTTGTGAAATAAATAAATAAATAAATAAATACTTTTAATTTTAAACAAGCTATTAAGTAACATAAACAGTCACATCAGGTGTGTGACATGCCACGGAGGTGAGAATTCACATGCTGTGAACCAAAAATATATTAACATAAAAATTATTATTGTAAAATTGCTGGCAGGTTTTAATAGATATATTTTTGATGAAATTGAAAAAAACATTGCCAAATGAAACAATTGCCAATTTGTCCCTTAAAGTTTTTTCTGTAGGAAGCGTGTGACAGAAAAGTTACACTTGTTGAAAAATGACCCATGTAAGAAAAAAAATTATAAATCTAAAAACTAGAGTTGATAACTTTAAAGCTTTGAACACCGTTTCTTTTTGTGCAAAGCTCGAATAGGGAAAAAAGTGAAAGCAACACAAGAAAAACTAACCTAAGTTTTCGAAGAAAAAATTACATATTTAAAAATAAAATCGTGAACAAAAGAGAAAAGAGCAAATATGACTGCGTCACCCATTTAAAAAGTAATCGTGACGGAAACTTCTTGACTGCAAAAAATGTACGAAAAGATGTCACTTTTATGAGAAAAGCCCGTTTGTGAGATTGTTTACCAACTGAGAAATACTTCTAGATTGAAAAACATGACAAAAACAGATGATGCGAATATTTCAATGCAGTGCCAGCAAAACAAAAAAGGGCACTTCTTTTTTTTTAAATTACTATTTGCATTTTACTTCAAATTAAAACTATGCATTTATATTGAGAAATATCGAGACTGACTAGGAACCAAGTATTGTTTTTTTCAACGAAGAAAGGAGAGGGGGCCGATATTTGTAAATCAGCTCTAGAATTGTACGACAGCCACAAAAAGGTTGGAACATACTGGTCTGAAACCTTGAAGGAGGTTAGAGATCTACAAAGGCTGTAGTACCATAATGATGCTGCAGATGATGATTGTGGTCTTTATCAATAAAGCCTTACACACTTCTCAAAACTTTGTTAAATACCAGTTGCAACTAGTGAACTAGTTCAGGAAAAAAGTAGTTAATCCTTAGCTGAAACCAGTAGTTACTTCTAGCGGTAAGTATACTTACCCAAGCCCTGTAAAAAGTTAGATATATCTGTAGTTCCTTCTGGAAAACGATACACGTTTCATTGTGCGAAGCTATTGTTGTCTAGCACAAATAAAAAAACATATACAGTCAAATCGCGATAACTCGAATCTAAAGGGACCGACGAAATCTTCGACTTAACGGAAGTTCGACTTATTGCTAGTTTTTGTTTTTGACATTTTAATATTGAAAACCATTGAATATTTTAATTAATATTTGCATATAACAGACAAAATTACAGAACTTAAACGTTTTTAAGCACAATATGCACAGTTTAATCAAAAATATTGAGAGAAAAAAATCAAAAGCATGGTTTTGATTTCGATACTGCTGGACCACTTGAATTGAGCCGATTCTACTTCAGGAAAGGTGCACATCTTCATTCGTTTCAAATTCGGATTCATGGATTCTACCGCTTTAGAAGTTTCTCATTTTCTTTTGGCAGAATACTTGTCTAGGCATCTTTAACAGTAAAGAACACTCACTCTGTCTCTCAGGAACTTATCAGCAAGTGATCGAATTAAAGAATAAAAGGGAGCGCATCTTAACTTAGGTCAGCCTTTGAATAAAATACAATCAGTTGGCTTGACAATTTGACAGCTTAAAAGCAAATTCGTAGTCCAGCAACCTGTCAGCGTGTAAACAGTACGGTACAACAAAAGAGAATAAGCTTATTCATTTCCGCAAGTGTAACTCCTTTATCGAACATTGACTTAATAGGTGTTTTTCTTGCAATTGCAAGAGTTGCTAGTGAAGGTGAACTAATTTTTCTCTCATAGTTTCTTTTTTTTTTCGTTTTTCGAAATAAATTTCGAGTCATCTTTAAAAAACTTCGAGTTATAGGAAGTTAACTTCGAGATATTTTGAATAGTTAGCATAGCATTAAAGACAAAGGGGTCGGGACTTGTTAAAAACTTCGAGTAGTAATGTTCGAGTTTTCAGACTTCGAGTTATCACGAATTGACTGTATATTGTACAGTTAAAAGAAACTTCTCTTTCAACGGAAAGAGGTTTTCAGTTTCAGTACTCTGAATGAGGCACAGCTATATTTTGATGCTTAACAATTGTCACAAATTCAACAAGTTTTATTTATGTCATTGGGGCTGCTTTCTTCAGTCAAAAGTACTATTTTCAGTCACTAAAATTGATAGAATAAGCAAAAAAGGAATAATAATAGGAGTATGGAGCCAAAAAGTATTATTATTTTCCCAACATTAATTTGTAATTATTTTTTTAGCTGCCAGATTCCTAAAACAAGATCGTGCGACGTCACAAGAGAACACAGTCATCTTGAATTGGAGCGCGTGGCTGCTTTTCTGGCAAGATATCGCCTTTTGAGTATTTTTCACTGCGAGCAATTATTAGCAGAACGAGAATTGTTACTTATATAAAATATTCCTTTGGTGACGTTTGCAATTGTCCCGAAACTTTGTTCTGGTAACACTAGTGACTTGTTCACTTGTGACGCCAGCAGCAAAAATGAAAACAGCGACTGAACTTCTTTTAAGATTATTTTTTAAGAGAGAAAATAAGTGAACATTAAGAAAACAAAGTAACACTTCTCATGTTTTCAACCATGCTCTTTTGAAAAAAAAAATATTTTTGAAAAATAGGAAACAACCCAATCTTTAAAAATAAATAAACAAATAAACAAATAAAAAATTAAAACAATCAAAAAGACGCTTTGAACTTTTATTTTGTAGAACAGAAATATGGAGATTTTTTTGTGCAGCAAATCTTCATATATATAATAGCGAATGATCGAGTAACGCTCCTGATGTCATCAACAATGCAACTCGCTCCACGGCATGATAATTGATAGCATTTTTTTGGTATTGTTTCACATGCAAGGAAATACTTTATTTTGACGAGGCTGAACTGAATACGGTATCTTAACTTTTTCACTGGTAATGCGGTCATTTTAGGAGAATGAAGAAACGAAAAAGTGTTCAAAATTGGACGCTATCTACAGGAGTTTAAGGGGTTCATCCACTGGAGTTATGGTTCAAATTTCAACTACCAAAATATCACCTAACAGGCAATTGCTTCGTTCAAATGTTGAAGCAATTTTCACTCGTCATACCTTGACGGGCGATTTTCTAGTTGAAATTAAAAGTCGCACCAAAGTCATTTTCAAAAGTAAATTTAATGACTCCACCCCCACTTTAACTGACAAGAGCTCGGAATCTCCAACAAATTAAGAGTATTGGTATGGAAAAGTGACATCTCGACCTTTGCTCCGAGAAATACGTCTCCACTTCGCTCTGGAGTGTCATTTCACGTGTTTATGGTGAAGTTCAACGAAAAGCATTCAGAGAGAAGGGAAATAATAGGTCAATGTTTGTCTGAGAGACATCTTCTCCTATTTTTATTAATGCGTAACCTAAATAGGACTATCTGCAATAGGATAATTTCATCCATACTCGTAGATAAAAATTTAAAGCGACGAATATTAAGCATCCGATAAGGTTTATGATTTAAGTGGTAAGTGTTTGCTAAAGGAGCGCATCGTGCGTTTCGTGATTTCTACGCGATTTGTAAAAAACAGAATTTAGCGCAGATGATTTTATGAAACCTTTTAAAATTTTAACTTATGGTACACACAAGTGACCTTTTGCTTTATTAGGTGATCGATCATATCTAACTAGAAAATCGCCCGTCAAAATATGACGGGTGAAAATTGCTTCTACATTTGAATGAAGTCATTGCCTGTTTGGTGATATTTTGATAGTTGATTTTGTAACCTTAACTCCAATGAATGAATCATAAACTGCAAAAAAAAAAAAAAAAACATGGACCCAGAAAATACTTTTGTTTTCCCAACAGTTTTTTTTAAATTAATATTTTAAATTTTCCGATTTTTCAAACAAGGCGTGGTCTTGATGACGTCACAAATGATCCACTTTGCCGCATCTTTCTACCACGTTTCCACGTTATCATAATCAAGAAGCGAATTAAATATTGCGCTCTACGCTTGCTATCAACCATCTTGTTGCCAATACACGTGAGTAAAGATGCGAATTAAATATTTTGCACTGTGAATGGCAAACTGAATGGCATTTCATCATTTGTGATGTCATTGGCAGAAGCCGTAAAGAATGAAAGCGCTTCGATTTAAGTATTTTTTTTAATATTAAACTTAAACACATTATTTAAAAAATAGTCAGATCCTATGTTTTTAAGCATGCTCTTTCAGAAAAAAAAAATGTTTTTAAAATTTTGGAAACGACCCCATTATCATGCTTTGGCACGAGTTCATTGTTGATGACGTCAGGAGCGTTTCTCGATCATTGGCTATTATATATTTGAGGATTTAGGGCCCCTATACAGACGAGCCGACTTAAGATTAGCCATTTTGGATCGGAGCGTGTGTTTGAGTCACGGAGTAGGAAGAAGGAGAGAAATGTCCTACGGGTTTGCTAGTGTAAAAGTGGCAACGATTGTTCACTTTTTCCAGAGCGCGCTGTCGGCGAACCGCTCCCGTCAATCGCAGCAGATCAATGTAAATGATGCTAAATTTCTCATTTTTTTAGAAGCAGCTATTAAAGCAAAAAAAGAAAAAAAAAATTCTGGAAATTGGTTGTAATAAGGGGCCAATATAGTGGACGATGTACGGCTTTCGTACACAGGAAGTTAGCGCAGTATTTTGATGGAAAAATGTATTTCATTTTTCATCACCAACTTGCCGAATTCGTCTGCTATTAATATTGCGCTGTACGATGTTTTTCCATCAAAATACTGCTCTAACTTCCTGTGGACGAAAGCTGTACATCGTCCACTATATTAGCCCCTCATTACAACCAATTTCCAGTAGTATTTTTCTGTTTTTGCTTTAATAGCTGCCTCTAAAAAAAATGAAAAACTTAGCATCATTTACATTGATCTGCTGAAATTGACGGGAGCGGTTCGCCGACAGCGCCCTCTAAAAAAGTGAACAATCGTTGCCACTTCTAAATAGGAAAGATTTATCTCCTCCCTTCTACCTCCCTGGTTTGAGTGTTTGTATTTTCTGGCGAGTTATCGCGTTTGGTGATTGTTCACTGGGAGCAATTATTACCGGCACGTGCATTGTTTATTCAATAAAATATTATTTTCGGCAAACTTGGTGAGATCTGAAACTTTGCTGTGTTAACCCTAGCAGCGCAACAATGAAATATCCGATCCAAAATGGCTTAACTTAAGCTGATGCGTCGGCCTATCTATATAGCGGCTCTATGAGGATTAAGAGAAATAAAACCACGTGAGATGATTATTACTATTTTTATTGCTTGGTTCCCAAATTTCACATCGTACCGTCAGCTTTTAGAACAAGGACGGATCCAACTCTTGGTTTTGGAAGGGATCATTTTCGGAAAGGATAGGGTGGGGGGGGGGGGGGGGTCATAAGTGCCATTTTTGGACATAAATAGTGGGTCTGGGCGGGGCCCCTCTCCGTTACTTTTGCGGCGGCCCCGGTCTGGGGCAATTGTTTCAGAATTTAAGTTCCCAAAACGTAGTTTCAGTCTATTTTTGATCTCCTAAAGGGGGTCAAGATCCACAACCCCCACCTTCTGTTTCATGTCTGATTCAAGTAAAAGTTACTAAATCCGAAAGCATATTTGACGGACTAATTCGATGAATGAAAATTTATAACTAATAGTTTTAAGACATAAGTCAATTTACATTTTATTTTAGTGTAGTTGCTGCCGGAGCTGTTGGTCCGTAAAATGATTTTTACTATTTTTCAAACGATTCAAAAAGTTACAACAACACTATCTCAAACTTGGAGTTCAGGATTTCGTGACTTTTAACCTCAGCGCCGGGGACAAACTATGTTCATTTTCCCGGTTATAATTAAAAGTTAAGACGTTATGTACTATTAGAGAATACCGGGGGGGGGGGCCGAGAGGGGCAACTGCCCCTCCCTAGAAGAAAACCTGAGGTCTCCCCGCTCTTCCTAATGTCAGTACAGATAATTTGAAATTACTTTCAATAAGACAAAATGTCTGGAAGAGAGCTTTAACCTTCCACCCCCTTCAATCAGCAAAATAAAAGAAAATAAAAATTAAAAAAAAAAGGTTCTTTAATTTGAAATGATTTCTAGGGCGGAACTTTTCACCTCCATTTTGCTATGACGCCGTAGAAAGAAGAACACAAAATGGAGATGGGATCAGTATCCAGTAAAATACGCAGTATGTGACGAAGCAACGCTCTTTTTCTTCAGAAAAGTAAGAATAGGGAATTGAAAGTAAAGATAACTAAAATTAAAAATTTTAAAAATTCCCGACTAAGTCGTAAATGTAGAATCAAGAAGGAAAATTGAAAACCCTTTCAAAAACTTTATACTATTAAAAATCAATTGCAAGTATTTTATTTGTTAGCAAATAGAAACTGGCAACATATTTATTTATTTATTTTTTAATCATTATGTTTTCTATCCTTGTCGGCCAACAATAAATGCCGTTAGCATTCGCGTGAATAAAGGTTTAACCGTATTTAAAATCTGATTAAAAAAAAAACGTTATAATTCGAATTCTATGAAACATGGAAGTTCCAAACGCATTCTATCAGATGCAGAAAAAAATTTCTCTTTATTTTGGTACTAAATTTTTAAATATATTTTCACTGCAAAAATTGCGAAATTTTTTTAGAGGTTTTTAATTAATATATTAGTTAATAAATGTCACCCAAAGATGCAACCTAGCTAAAAACACTCTCGATCAACTCTCCTTTCGAACAAAATGTTTTCTTCCAAAATCGGTCCCCTAGTTTAGGCGCTAGAGTGCCACAGACAGGACACAGACACACAGATACACACAGACACGTCGAACTTACACCCTTCCTTTGTGTGTCGGGGGTGAAAAATGGTGTTGTGTGCGTCTATTTCTCAGGGGCATTTTCAAATGATTTGGGGTGATGTTCGGTATCAATATAAAATACAAACAGTTATTTCCTAATGTTATTTTGTAGTACTCTATTATAGGAGTCATCAAAAATAATTTCCCAAATTTTTCTCAAGAACAAATCCTTTCCCGATTTTTAAAAAAAATAAAAATTATTGCTAAAGTTTTTAAATTAAAATTATCCAAATTCCGGAATCCTGAATTCTATTTTACGCCTAATATTAACATTTTTTCTTGCCCATGTTTATTAAAAGTAGTAAAAACATGCGGTACCCCTAAATCTGGTGCTTTACCCTATGCTTGGTGTTGATTCCTAAACAAATTTTCAAATAAAGTTAAAAATTTGCTTACGAATCAATAAGTAGAACCTAATCAAAATGAAAATAATAAAATTAAAGAATTGCGTTATTTCATTTCTAATTGATATTTTACTAAACATAAAAAACGTCTCTGCACAAAAAACATCATTGTTCATTTTTTGAGCACAGTACTGTTTTTATGAAACAAAAACAGATTACTGTTGCAAGTCAATTACTCCCTTCACTGCTTTTGGGGTGAATCTCAGAAAAGATTAAATACATTTTTAAAGCATAGTAGCTGGTTTTCGGCAGCATTTTCTTAAAAGAATGCTGGATAAGAATAAGAACGTAACTCAAGGTGTCAAGAACAGAAAGCTTGAATAGGTTTCTGAAATTTAAACCATAATTCAAAAGAGCTTTATGGACGTTTTGTAATCTTTTCAGCAGCCACTCTAATACTAGCTCGAAAACCATTTTTTATTTTGGAGAAAAAGGCTTCCTTTGGATGGCATAAGGGAAAAAGTTTTTATGAATATAAAGTGCACTAATGTAAGATTCAAAAACTGTCACGGAATATTTTCTCTCTCTCACAATATGGATTCTCGCAGGTTCAGTCATGCGTTCGGAAACGTGAATATGTGTTCAAACATTAACAAGTTTCAGCACTCGGTTTTTTCTAACTTATTTTTCACCAAAGTTTCTACCTCTCTTTTCAACCGTTTCATCAACTTAAAGTTCAGTTTCGTTATTTATACCAGAATGCCCCAACGAACAACAGAAAAATGGCTCTGATGCAAGGAGGAAAAAAGTATTGAAACAAAACTAGATATCTGGGTTTTTTTGAAGAAATTAATGTATCGAAAATCGGCTGGCGAGGTGCATATAGTTGGCAAAATCTTTATTACCCAACTTCATGTTTCTAGACACTACCGTTTTCGTGGGCAGTGCGCCATAAACAAATATCTTATTTTATCATATGACTAGGTTACATGTTAGGGTGGAGCGAAAAAAGCGAAAATTTTTATTGCGAGTTGCCATAGCGCAGATAAGTTGCGGTTGGTGAAGACTTAAAAAACGAAACAAATTTTTTTAATTGAAATCGGATAATATCTTCCAATCGCGCAACGGAGCTAAAAATTCTGAAAAAAATGGAAATTTTATGTTTCTTTACGGATTTTTTAAAAATTTTGTTTCAATGTTTTTTTTAATGCTCGAGCTGCAATTGGCCTTGAGAAATGAAAAAGAAATATTGAAATTGAATAATACCCCCTGATTCAAGAACAAGCCTGGAAAAAAAAAAAAAAAAAAAAAAAAAAAACTGAGAATTTCATCTTTTGATTTATAGAAAAAATTGTTTTAATTTTGTTTTCCCTTTTTCCCCAACCTTATAGGGAAAGTCTCTTAAAAAGTACTATATAACACAAAAACATTTTTTTCATTCTGGATTTTGAAGGTATTTTCTAACCATGCAGAATTCCCATTCTTTGCAGCAATGAGCCATTTTCAGATAATAAAAGATTATAAAATATTTAGCAAAATTTCTGCAATCCAGTGCACAAGTCTAATTATTTTTAGTGTGACTTGTTGAATCTAATTAATCAGATTTTTTGGAAAACTCGGGCATAAATGATCTGGATTTCAATGTTGCTCTTATATACACATGCAATGATTTTCTATTTCTAATAATTTATAAAAAATCTAAAAATTCATTAAAAAATACATAAATAAAAATTTGTGTCACAAAGACACACGATAGAAGTGAATCTTTTATCTTTTTTTTTACATTCTAGAACTGCTACTTCATCCGCACATTTTCTCTAATGCCCCGTTCTTGCTCTTTCTCCGCGTGACTTAGGCACGCTCACAACGAAAGTATCATATACAGTTATTAATACAAATATTCATACCGGTATTCCGGTATCATGTTTTAAAAAATAGCGAACACCGGTATTGTATTTTTAGCCGGTATTACAATTACTAATAATAATTTTCAATCACTTTTTAACTGTCTTAACATTGCTTAAAAGCTTGAAACCCATCACATATGAATGCTTAATATTAGTACAAAAATGTCATAACCATCCACTGTCTCTAGCCCTAGTCAGAATTTCCGTCTTTAACAGTCTGTTAGGACAGCAAAAAAAAAAACCCTAAAATGTAGCTTTAAAATAGATTTTTACTATAGTTCAAGCATCTTAATTTGAAATCAAGTTTCTTTTTTGCTTGATTGCATAAAATAATATGTTTCTTGCGTAATTAACACTTGTCCCCAGCATTTTGAGTTATTACCATCCAAAAGTATTGAGTATTTCATGACAACTGGTGCAATTGACAGATCAAATAACTTTTAATTTTAGCAGTTTTTTGTGTAGAAATTTCTAATATAAAAGAACTTAATATCAAAATAAGTGATTATATCAAAAATATTTATAGTATCAAAATAAGTGTACTTAGTATCAAAATAAGTAGAAATATTTACGGCTGTCATCACTATCCTTACTTATAATGAATTCGTTTTGATATTATTGTGCAATGTTGTTCCTTTTATGCTTATATTAAGTAAAGCTTTGTTCAAAAAATTTAAAATTTAAACGAAGATAGGTATATTTTATGTTTTGTAAAGTGAAATACGTTAAAATGTCATTACCATGCAGTTCAAAGTTATGAACTGTGGTTAGTACTCATTGACTGAGGATAAATTGATACTAAGTGCACTATTTCTAATATATTTCAGAGGCTTGACTTTTTTTTAAGTTAATATTTTAAGCTTCGAATGTTCTAATCCTTAAGTTTATCTAAAACTCAATAGAAAAATTAGTTAATGAGTACTTTTAAAATTTTCAACATTTTAAGCGAATCTTTATTTTGATTTTAGATAATGAATTCAATGAATTATTTATTAATCAATTGATTAATGAATAAATATTTAAGAACACATAAAAAAAATTGAAGAATGACAATTTTTGTCAAATTTAAATTTAACCCTTAATGTATTTAAAATAAATGAAGATGTTTTGCAAACTTCTGAAATTTAACGAAAATACCTAGATTTAGCCTTTCTAACAAATAACAAACTAAACCTCTGGTGAAAAGATGAAAGTTTAAAAGGGTTGGGATACAAACAACACTTTTCTAGAGAATTGCTCACATGCTATCATTGCCGATCCGTGACGCTACTCAGGTGTATCAATTTATAATACTGTAATGTGGGGCAAAATAAATTTATATAGCTCCCCCTTTTCAAAATAATTAAATTTGTAATTTGTTTTAAAAACTAAAGTTTAACAATGTATCTTTTGTAACAAAGAAACTTATTTGAATTTTTAGCCATTAATTTGTACATTCAAAATGAGGTGGACATTTTCGCTTTTTTTCCCACCAGGCAAGGTGAAAAAAAAAATGCTAATGAAATATTTTCTATCTGATTATTAAAAATATTTTCAATCAAATGAATGAGTAACTAAAACAATGAATGAATAAATGAATTGACAGTGAAACAATAAACTAATAAATAAGTAAATTAATTGATTTGTGCATGAGAATTAATATATGAGCTGTACAAAATGAATATATCAGAAAATAGGAGAATAAATGAATAAAGAAATGAATTTTTTAAGTGAGGGAATGCAAATGAATTAATTAGTGAATAATAATAATAAAAAAAAAGATTCAATAAAAAAATTGAACAACTAAACGAAATGAACTATTTCACTTTGCCCCCTCATACACTTGACTAATTGGACAAAATCTATAAAATAAGCTCAATATTAAGTGAATAAATATCGCTTTGAATATTAAAAGGTCTCAATTAATATTAAAAATTTTAACAATGAAAACTTTATAATTTTATTATTACAAAAAAGAATTTTTGACTTCCAACGAAATATGACATTACGAGTTTCAATTTTTGAAAATTGCTTGTAATATCATATCATTAATCTTCAGAGAAAACTTTTCCCTGACTGGAGTAGCCTACCTGTGTTACTACACGGTTAAAATATTACCAGATAGGTAGTGCTAAAAAAGAAGAAATATTTTTTCACTTTGCCCTACATTTCCCCACATAGCACTGCCTCGTGAATCATAAAAGAAGTCAACTTTGTTGAAACATGAAGCCCCTCGAAGGTACAAAACACATGTCATTTCTGCAATGCGGAATAATCGCATGAGTTTAACCGATTTTTTTTAATTATAAAAAAAGAACAACCCACGATTATCGGTTGAAGATTATGAGAGTCAACTATAATAGTTAATTGTTTTTTTGCTTTTATTTATTCAACAGTGGAAAAATACAGGACATTTAGCGAAAAAAAGAAAAGAAATCCTTGCAAATATGAAGAGAAGAGATTACAGTTTTGAAACTAGATAAAATTAATGCTACAAAATTATCTGGTAAAAATCTGAGAGCAAGAAAAAAGAAAAAAAAAAAAACATTCACTTGATCGTTTGCTTTTGACGTAAGCAACTCAATACAAACGAATTCAAACACTTATTGTGACGTTTCAACTTTCCATGAAAAGCAGAGCATGTAAGAAGTATTTCAGCAGTAAGAAATGCAAATTCGTTCTTCAAGAAATTAAAAATTTCTTTTTTGTGAGTAACGCTTTTCCTAATATTTCAAAACACACGTCTAGTATTGGTATTTCAAAATGTTTCTGAGAAGGATGTTCTTTTGATTGGGGAAATGTATCTTTAAATTATGCAACCTTTCGCTTTGTGCTATTTTAAATGCATAACTTTTTGCTATTTATAAAATGGAATAATTTCGTTGAAATTATGTGCAATATTTTGTTATAGTGGGAAATATTTCACTTGCTTCGAATCATGCTCTAGTTTGCATTCTTTTCGAGATTCATGGTTCCCCTGTCCTCATTTTTCTCTCTCAGCACCTCCCCCCCCTCGCGAAGCCTCCATTCAGAGATGAGTCCCTGTTTAGATAAACTTTATTATTATTATTATTATTATTATTATTATTATTATTATTATTATTATTATGGTTTTATGAAAGTTTGATTTTTTATGATCAGCTCTCTTTTAAAATAATAAGGCCATCGCTTAACGATCTTCTACTTTGTTTCGGAGTTAAAATTATTAAACGTCTCCGATCACTTCTGGTGATTAGCACTGAAACTAATCAGCACAAATTCCTATCCAGGAGCCATCAGTAACTCAACTTTGTTTTAAATCCATGCATTAGTTTTTCATGCATACAAATCACGCTGAAAGCAAAAACGCCACACCCTTAGAATAATTTGTTTGAAAATTTAATCAGAATTGGCTCTAATCAGGATCCATCCACATGCGAGTCTCTTTTAAATTTCTTGTGATCATTCTTAACACTTTGAGCTCTACTCTTTAGCTGAGGGTGAAATACAGTGCAAAACACCCGAGTGCAAAGTGTGAAGGAGAAAAATTGGAGACCTCGGTCGGTGCAAAAATTGACAAGCACCTTTTTTTTAAAAAAAACTTTTAGGAATCACAGCTTCACAGCAAAACAGTTTAAAAAGTTAATTTCTCTGACATTGTCATTATATATTTAATGTTATGGCAGAATTTGCCTCTTTGAAACCAGTTTCAATGGCGTTTTAATAAATTATAATATTATGTATGTATAATTAATTGTTACTGGTTGAAGCTGTCCTATTCTTGTTGTACATATAATAATACAAAAAAAATGGATTGTTGTACTTATTCAAACGATTCGAATAAGAAAACAATGCGAGAATTATGATACAAATCCTTTGGTTTCAAAATGCAGTGAAAACCCTCTGGAACGGAAACTAAAGTAGCAAATATTTTTGCCCATGAAAAAGGGGTGTCCGCTTAACAGGGGTTTTTAAATTTTATAAGTTTACATATTTTTATCTCAAAGAAATGTCTTTCTGTCACTCCGTTTCTCATTTATATAGCATTTATGTTAACTAGTTTTTTGCTTTTAATATTCATTTCAATTTCAATTGGTTTATATCTACGCATGAAGACTATATACCTAATTTGGGTTTAAAATTTTTTTAGCACAATAATAATTTCTCCTTTCTATCTTTCTTTCTCACTTTCCTTTTAAACTTTTCTTTTCTTTTTCTTTTTTTTTGAAGATTTGATAGTTTATTGCTATGCAATATGCTTTTCATTGTTAAATCGAAAAAACGATGTTACACAGGGAGGGCAAAATAAAATTGTTAGGTAATGTTGGGCCATTTCACAATATTTTGTCCAAATGTAGCAACATGGCACTTTTTTTGCCATAACTATTTAACTTACTGTTTGATTAGCACAAAATGTAATTCTGAGTTAATCCTACCAACGCATAACATAAAAATAAAACAATGTGATACTCAAACAGTAAATTAAATAGTGATGGCAAAAAAAGTGATGTTGCAGACTCTACTTTTGGAAAAAATGCTGTGGAACGGCCCGTATACTAATTTATTTCCGTAGCGTTAAAGGTAGACTTTCCAAAGTTTATTTTTTTTTAATACTCGAACTTTTAATTATATCTACAGTAAAGGATATATCAATGTAATTGACACTTAAAATATTGTTCGTATTTGAGGGTGGTTGTGCGAGAATGGTTTCTAATACACTAGCTGCAATGCCCGGCGTTGCACGGTCTCCCTCAAAAATATATGTATATTCGGCGCTCCAAGTATTTTATATAATGACATAAGTTTTCCCGTTTTCATTTTATTTTTTATTGCTGCTCCACTCCTATTAGTCAAAGCGCGATGCTATATAGCCTATAGCCTTCCTCAATAAATGGACTATTCAACATACAAAAAAATTTTTCAATTCGAACCAGTAGTCCCTGAGATTAGCGTCTTCAAACAAACTCTTCAGCTTTATATTATTAGTATAGATGAAGCTGAATGCCTTACGGCTGGAATTAAAAACTCTCCTCATAAAAGGAGTGTCCATACTTGAAAGTGTCCGTTGAAAAGGTGTTTTACTGTATTAGAAATAATACACAGGTAACGAACGTAGCCGGTATAACTTATGAAATACTGTATGGAAATGGCTTATTCTTGTACTACAAGATTATGCACTCAAACTTGTTTTTGTGAGACCTTTTTTGTGCAATTTCTTGTGTGCGGTACATGAAAATTTCAACCAAATTGGGAAATAATTGACGGAGTTATCTATAAAACGAGAGCGAGGTAGTTTCGATTTATCACCAGAAATTTTGTGTATTGTTAGAGTACAAAGAATAACGGTTATTCGTTTTGAATAGTTTTTTATGTGTAAAATAAAGAACATATTGCCCCGTGAGTCATCTCGAGAGACTGACACCAAAAACTAATTAGCGCCATAAACTATAGGGTAACAATTTTGCACCGAACCTCGATCGATTCTTTACATCATTAAAAACATCGCATAAAATTTAAGGTTTTAATAGGCAGCTGGATTGGTTTCGCAAAATCGTAAAAGTTATGAAGAAAAATCCATAGTCAGTCACAAAGTTTTTTTACAGTATGGTCAAAAGTTTTCTCCAAAAAACCGTTTGGTTCGTAACTTTTACGTCACAACCAACCTAGCTGCTCGTTCAAAACCGTAAATTTTTGGTGAAATTTTTTACAATGCATTTGTTTTGAATTAGAACGTCCCCATAGACACAGAGCTTCAGTAAAGGGGTACAACAGCACCAGGAGTTTTTATATTACGCTTATTAAGTATCCCGCATGTTCACCACCAATGAAAAATTTTCTTAAATCAAAAAATTATTCTTAAGTCATATGAGATACGAAATTAATGAACCTAAAACCGCAAAAAAGTTTGCCAGTTCGACCTTTACATTAGTTTCCATGAGCAATGAGGGTACCACGGTACCTCTGGTGACCATCATGCCAATGAACGTCCCCCCAAAAGGTATTCACCACAGAGGCGATGTTCTCCCAAAATGCTCAAAATGTATTCACAACTTTCAAAACGTGAACTCTAAAAAATTGACCAACAAATTTTTTTTTCGAATTCAATACTTTCTTCTATATACTTTAGCAGTAATAAAAAAATTTTGAAAAAAAAAAAATAGAACCGACTTCAAAATTGCTCTAAAAAGTGAAAAATAATTTTATTCTTTAAACACCATCGATAATGCTTTTAAACATAATTTTTGAAGTTGGCGCAAAAACAAAACGTAAAATCCAGTGTAACCATGCTTCGTTCATTTTTTTTTTCAGAAAAGCATCCAAAGTTACGAACGAAACATTTATATCGCTATTCAAATATGCTGTCATCAATGCATAATGTATGTGATAGTGAAGAAATTGGTCCTGGTTAAATTTATAGTTGTATTTGAGTTATGGCTGTGAATGATTTTATCTATCGTTTTTGCACCAACTTCAAAAATTATGTTTAAAAGCATTATCGATGGTGTTTAAAAAATAAAATTATTTTTCACTTTTTAGAGCAATTTTGAAGTCGGTTCTATTTTTTTTCAAAATTTTTTTATTTCATTCTTTTTAGTGTAAATGTTGGTATTTCAGAAATAATAAGTTACCATCACGAAACTTCACATTTTTTTCTTAAAAATGCTCTATAGTAAAAAAAAAACTATTGACACGCGTTAAACTTTAAGCGATTGGCACTAAAAACTTATCTTTGTTCCTCTCTGGAAATCATGCGTAGTTTATTTAATTATAACCATTTAAGTATTACGTTTTTTCTAACTAAATTACATTCCACAGCATCTAAGTTGCTCATGATGCAATCCTGTATTTTCTTACTTAGCCCCGATCATCTGTTATCGGCATAGATGATAACGATAAAAATACTACAGAGTAGTTGAGTCAAACCTAATGATAGCATTGTGAAGGCTAAGCAGATCCTAATCACTGCATCACCTCGCTTCCAGGTTAGGTTTACCCCTACTATGGAGCAATAGCACTGAAGAAAGGAAGATTTTGATAATTCACATAGGGTTACTATAAATCAGAGGGTTACTAAAATAAAATTATTTACGCCAAAAATGAGACGACAGCGCCAGATTCCCCATTATCGAAATATCCCTTGAAGAAATTTGATGCTTGCTTCAGAGAAGCTATCATTCAAAATTATCATTACAATTAATGTTACTGTTATATGGCACCAAACTTTTATAACAATGAGTTTCATATTGTCGCGTAGATGAAGATAACGAAGACAATGTGAAAGCCAAATGAAGCGAATACTCGTTAGTCTCAACTCGAGATCTTTATTCAGAACCACGAATGAACGTTACATCTCCTTATATACAATTTGAGGAAGTGCTAAGTTTCCAGACTTGGAAAGATACAGAAATTAATAGAACATTCGAGAAAATACGGGAAACAGTAGAAAAGAAATTTTAGTAAAATTCACTTTGTCCTAGTCGGGATTTGAAACCGGGTCGCTCGTGTGGGAGGCGAGAATTCTACCACTAAGCCACCGTTATCCACGGCTGAGATGTGCGAACTTCGCTACAATATCATTTTAATCATTTAATAGGGAAATTGCATAAAATTTACTGTTTTTTGCCCATATTTTTTTTTTCTAAAGAACAAATATGGTCAAACAAAGTAATGGGACCTAAGTTGAGCCATCCCCTATCCATTAAAAAAAGAATCATCAAAATCGGTTCACTAGGTGAGACGCTATGAGTGGACAAACAAACAAACAAACAAAAAAAAAAAAAAACATACATACGGTATGAATTGATAACCGCCTCCTTTTTGAAGTCGGTTAAAAAGTAAAAAGAGTAAAACGAAACATGGTGTAAATACAAACAAAATCTATTACCCCACTTTTTTTAGTTTTCGAAACTAAACTATGGGTGAGTGAACAGGTGACATATTAGAAGACATTCTGAGAGTTCCGCGCGTTTCTAATAGTCTAAGATCTCACTAGGCTTGACCTACCCTCATCGAGTTTCCTAAAATTGTTACCATAATTAAAGAGTAAAAGTCGTAATTAAAACGTAAAAGTAAGAATTTCTACTTCTTTCACGTGAACTATCAGGGTTGCCATGGGCTGAAAGGTGCCTAAGAATAAGTAATTTACCCTCATCGAGTTCCCGAAAAGTGTTATCATAAATGAAGAGTAAAAGATGGAAATAAAACGTTTAAGTAAGAGTAAGGTTGCCAACCTTTTTCCGGTCCCTAAGTAGGGTTTCCAGAGGCTAAAAAGTGCCCAAAAATGAGTAATTTACCCTCATCGAGTTTCCAAAAATTGTTGTCGTGACTGAAGAGTAAAAGCTGTAAAGAAAACGTTCAAGTAAGATTGCCTACCTTTTCCCGGTTCTTAACCAGGGTTTTCAGGGGCTAAAGGGTGCCAAAAAATGAGTTTCCACATAAGTTATATAAAAAAATGCAGGTAAAAATATAACAAAACCAATGGTATAGGGTTGCCCAAGCAGATGTGGTCCAATCATAGGGTTGCTGTTGTTCGAAGTTTTAATATTAGAACTTCGAACCACGACTTATTTCCATCTTTTACTCTTCATCTATGGTAACAATTTTAGGAAACTCGATGAGGGTAGGTCAAGCCTAGTGGGATCTTGCCCTATAAACAATTGTGTACACGTCATCATTGTTTGTAGATGACACTGTGGAAAAAAGTTGTTTTTTTAAACTTCAGTGTTCTTTCATTTTACACTCTGGCAGCTCTACAAATGCGAAGTAGCTAGTTTCACTAGTTTTACTTATCAGGTGAAATATTACGAAAACCATTTATTTATGCATTTTCTCTTCCCCACTGTTTTCGCTGTGCAATTTAGGTGTTTCTCCATTAATGTTGTATACTATGGGGCAAATGAAAGAAACTTAGTTTTCACTCTTTCTAATTTTTTGCAAGATGAAATTTAGATGTAAATTACTTTTTATGGGTATTTTGCATAATTTTAGCGCGTAATTTAAAGCTTTGTATGAATTTTCTTTTAAAATGATTTTTTTTATTACCTATGAAAGATTCAGCAGGTCGCATATGACCTATGGGCAGCAGATCAAGTGTAGTTGGTATAAAACTTCCTAAGCTTCTAAACTGATTGTGTACGGTGTTATTATCTACCTATATCACCCTCATAGAGAAATAAATGGAGGGATTCATTCAGTCTCTGGGGGAAAAAAGGGCATGATTTCATTCGTTAACAAATAGTTATTTTGTCAACATTTTTATACTCAGTTACTCTCAGAGAGTGATCTTGGACGCAATGCTTAATTTTATGTCTCAATTCATCCATACGAAAGGGAAGGATCTAAAGTTGAAGCACTGAAACCCTGTTAATACTCCAACTGCTCCAATCAAGTTCCAATGGTATTCGATTGCTGCACATGTACCTATACTTCGTAGGGCTAAATTTGGCAGAGATATTTTTAATGTCTTGAAAGTGTATTTCATGGATTGAAAATGGAAATATACCTAAAAAATTTCGTGAAGCGTACTTAGCGTCTTAGAAAATGAGAAACAAAAAATGCAATTTGAATTTTTAACATATCACATGCATATGTTTTGTTATTCTTTGAAACACAAGGCGACTAAATGCTAAAAACCAAAACAGCAGGGGAAGCTGCTGTACCCGCGGACGGTTCTACCTGCGGATGTTGGTCGGGAAATTCCGGGTATTGTCGAGAGAGATCCCAATTGGGGTTCAACGTGTGTGTCACAGCCCTTTTCAGTACCACAGGAAGTTTTCACGCCATCAAACGAATATTTAAGATTCTATCACATTTTTTTCGGTTTTAGTAGGATCTAAGTAAAAAAAAAAAAAAACCATGAGCAATTTCTTTTTTTTCTCGTTCGTCGTGGATTGTATTATTCATTTTTGTTGCAGGTATCATGATTCCCTATATTTTGAACGTTTTCGTTTCTGATTTTTAATGTTGTGAAACGGTTGTCTTGACGATGTGACTGGCTTGCAATACAAAAATGGCATACTTTTGCACCAAAGGACTCATAACCATGTGTACTCACGGACGGCAATTTTCAGTCTCCTTGGGTCACACCTGAGTCTTCTTACAATCTTGAGTACCTCAAAATGGTGCCTTGTCATCAAAGCGCGAAATTTGCATTCATCAATGATGATGAATTTGAAGTAGGGCTTGAAGATATAGTTTTGAAGTAACCCCCACCTGTTGTAGGATCTACAGACCGTCCATCCCACCTGTTTTCATTTCAAACAGACTTTTCTAGATTTTTGTTGGTTTAATCTAAACTGAGTTTTTTGTAATGGGTTAATTTTGTTAAAAGGTTTCAATTTGCATATAAATTGAAGTTATTATGTAGGTACATAGAGAGCTATACTAGCATGAATCTAATTAATTTTTTGTTTAAAACATATTAATTATTCATAATATCATTAACTCTCTTAAGAGTAATAATTTTTTTAAAGAGTTCACTGATGTTAAAAATTAAGGAAAATTAAAAAAAAAGGGAAAACCTTTGCTTAATTTTCAAAGTTTAATTTCTGTAGGATATTTTTTTTAATGTTATTTTCAGTGAATGTTTGGAGTATTTCAATATAAAATGGCTTATGAAAACTTTATTGAGTACTAGCCGCCTTCGGCGACCAGCTGGTCCGCCTTTTTACGCAATTCGCCTTTTGCGCCAGGGTTGCCACCTTCGGCGGCTGCTTACACAATTTAGCGACGGTATTAATCAATGTTTTTTCTCTATATATCAATATTATCATTCGCCTTTTTACGCCAATGTTGACTTTTTCGGCGGTTGCTTAAAAAAAATTGTCGATGGTATTAATCAATCTTTTTCTCTATACATCAATATTATCATTCGCCTTTTTACGCCAAGGTTGATCGGCGGCTGCTTAAATAAGTTTTGTGTTGAATAAAGTATTTTCTAGATCTACCTCCCGTTATGTCCTTTGGCATATTTTTAAGGGGGCGGGGGACGGGAGGCACAAACGGCATCATACTCTTCATGCAAATTTTGTCGGAAAATAACAAAAAGCATTTCCACTTTTATGTGAAACATTGTTTTTTCAAAGTCATTGTGTGTGTTTGTGTGTGGGTTGGGGGAGGTGGGTGTGGGGGGGGGGGGCTATTGATCCCCCGTTGAAGTTACTCTATTTCTTACTGTCCATCTACTGTATCCACCTCTATATTTGTCCACCTTTCGTTCTCTCTAACTATTTATCTATACGATCCATGCATATCTACCTCTGATAGTAATTAACAATCCTTTCTATGTAAAAAAAAAAAAAAACATTTTTTGCCCACTTAATATCAAACTGGGTCCGCGGACCCACCGCGAGTCGATGCCGGGGGGGGGGGGCGGTGCTACCCAGCTAAAACGTTAAATGTAATGGAGACTGAAGGACGAGTAACGATATTTTAATTCAAAAAGAAAGTACATTTATGAGGAATAAACACGTTTTTGCTGAAGTACATGCAGGACGCGGCACCCCCAACAAAATTTTCAAAACTCATCCATTTACATCCATAATTAATGACTGGAATCCTAATACGCCAAAAATACAACTCATATGAAAAATTAACACAGCAGTTTGTGCTTTTTGACGTTGTTATTTCTCACTTAATGTTAGCAGTGTTTTGTTCACTAACTTCATCATTTTTATTAGTAAACTGGTTGTAGAAATTTGATAACATTTTTATTCCTAATGGAATTTGAAGTATAATTTTACTTCCATAGGTCAAAATAATAATGTAAGAAATGAAAACCAGACAAAAGCTATGAAAAATGTACAGAACAATGAATGAATAAATTTTAAAGAAAAAAAGCGTAAATATATATTAGAAAAAAATAGATTTAACTGTGTCATATATATTTGCGCGTGCGCGGGGGAGGGGAGACCGCGAAGTTCGTAATTTTTCCGGAGGTGGTCGGTGGAGGTCTAAAGTTTTGAAACCTCTGCTATAAACAATGTATTTCAGCTTGAATGGGCGAGAAACGTCGCCGCGCGAAGGCCGGCACGCGCCAAGAAAAGCGACAACCCGATATTAAATCATGAATCGGCGGGAGATAACCTGAGCCGATGGTGTAAGGAGAAACGATAAAAAAATAAGATTCATCACTAAGTCACAAAATCGACGCGGAGAGGGGATAACGTTTCCACCACTGGAGGAGCAACAAGTGTCCCGGAGGAGCAAGAGAAATCGCGCGGAAAGTGATCGTCGGGGGTGATTGCATTTTTTTGGAACATCAGCGCGGTGGAATTAAAGGAATAACTATGTCAGGTGTGTGGTTTGTGGTGAGCGTTCCTACGACCTCCTTTGAGCAGAGGTTAAAGCATCCGGAAGACTTTAAAGAGAAAAAGGAGCATAAAGAGCAAAATAATGAGAAAGGTAAGTAGTAGTTTTTTTTTCTTTTGCAGAAGGATGGGGGGGAGGACATGATTTTGAATTCTATTCACGATTGTTCGATTCATAAAAGTTTAACATCCGTTTTTTGACGGTTGAGAATTATCGTTGGTTAAAAGTTTTGTTTGAAATAGTTTAATCTTGTTTCAAATTCATGTAATCGGAAGAAAATTGAAAAAAAAAAAAAAAAAATGCGAATTAAAGTTTATGTATTAAATATTTTACCGTACTACGGATCTACATTCGGGTATAACTTTGTGTCTTACCGATTTTAAGCAGTTTTTTTGCTTATTTTCCCGGAAAAGTCAAAGGGGAGGGGGCATGAGAGAAGGTCTAATGCAGCCCAAAAATATTACTAGAAACGAAAAAAAGTGTAAAAAATAAATAAAATAGCCAAATAAATATTGAAAAATTAAAAATTTGAAGGTAGGCTTTAGAGATCGGGAAAATGTGTGTCTGTCTGTCGGCCGGTCGATCTGTATGTCTGACGCCCCTAAACGTTTGAGTGAATTGTACGATTCAAACAAACTTTTTTTCAGCAGTAAATTACCGCCCCTAAGCCAGGGCTAAGGCAGAACTACTTGCAATATACCAGACATTAAATGTATTTATTAACTTTTTTTCGTTCGAAAGATCTCGGTAAGGACATCTCATTCCCATATTTCACTTTTTGATTCAAGCAAATTTTTCGATGTATTTTGAACAGATCAAGAAAAAAGGAAAAAAAAAACAGCATCTACGGGAAAAATTGAAGGCAAACATATATCTTGAACTTAAAGACGGATTTGCTTCAAACAAACGTTGTTGGAAAAAGCTCTTGACGAAGAAGATATACAATTTTTTTTATTTAGCTATTTTAAGGGAATTTTTTGAACAATTCAAAGTTTTTTAGCACAAACGTTCACAGAAGAAGGTACTCAAATATTGAAAAGATTGTTCAGATTCCGAATTTGCTCTTAATTTTTAGTTACGCGAAATAGGGAAAAAGTTATTAATATAAATCGAAATAGTATTATCTGACACAGACTTAACATTATCTTATAAATATGACTGAATCAAAATGAAATGAATTCAAAGCACAAATATTTTTACCAAGACTGCAGAGTCGGATTCCGACTCCAGGATTTTTTCGACCTTCGGTATTGAGATGATTTGCTTTTATTTTCATTCTGAAGTTTTAATTAATTAGTTTTATTTTTGGCAACAGAAAATAAAAACAAAAAAGAAAAATTAATTTGAATTTTTACATCTTGAATTCAAATTATGTTTTTCGCAATCACGAGTGTGTGTGTAGGCGTGTGTATGTGTATGTGTGTAACCATGTGTTTGTGTCTGCGTGCAGGCATGAGTTTGTGAGTAGTCGTGTGTATGAGTGTTTGTGTGTGTGTGCGGGGGGGGGATGTGTATGTGTGTGTGGGGGATGTGTCTGTGTGTGTAGGCATATGTGCTTGTGTCTGTGTGCAAGCATGAGTGTGTGGGTAGTTGTGTGTGGGTAGTTGTGTGTGGGTGTGTGTGTGTATGTGTGTGTGTATGTACATGCGTGTATGTATGCGTGTAAGTGTAGGATATTGACAAAAACCTGGAGACTTTGCTCGCTAGAGGAGCAGCATCGTGAGGCGGCCGGTCGACGGTGGTGCTGCAGAGGGTGCTGGTGAGAAAATAAAATGATAGCACATCAAAAACGATCAAGTGAAAGCAATAAGCAATCGTGATTGCTCAATTAGGAGTGCTTTATTTTTTAACAGAAAGAAATAGCTGTGAAGATTTTCTCTGCAGATTATTCATTTAAGATGATATTTTACTATTTATTTATTTATTTTCGAAAGTATTTCTGCAAACGGAGAAAAATAAAACCTTGATTTTTACCCGAAACAAGCACTCGATTTTTAAACGAAAGAAGCAACAAACGATTTCTTTTCTTTTTTTTTTTTAATAAAATGCATTTGTTTTAACGTGCTTTTAATTTTTACCTCCACCTCCCCTGAAAACGATTAAATACTTTTTTATTGAAAAAAATAATATTAGCTGAATTGTTTAAAAGGTGCTACTACTTTAATTTTCCGTTTATTAATTTTTTGCGAATGTATTCCATCAGATGAGAGAGTCATATTTTGTTTTTAGAAACCAGCTGAAAATGTTTTAAAGGTATGTTCGACATAATATGTAGTCTTAGCTAATTAAGAGAATATCGATCAGATGCTAGAAAGTCGATGTTAGTGAACGAGAAAGTAGGCTCGTTTAGGTCTGGACGGAACTTCTGGTTTCTTTTTTTTAAAATGAGATACATACTTATTTTTTTCTAGTTGCCTGAAACAAAAGAGTTACATATTTTTAAGAACAGAATTAAATATATTTATTAATGTAAACGATATATATATATATATATAAAACTACATTTAGGAACTTTTGTGTACCATCAGTTAACTTGCAAACACAATACCCAATTTTTAGGAAAGACCTATTTTAATTAGTATTTTAGTTATGAAGCATTGTTTCTTGTTTTAATGCATACTTTTTCCGTTATCGGAAAAAAAAGACACGTTTTGGCCGTTTTTCTATTCATTTAAACCAGTGGTTCTCAAAAATGTCACTGTTGAGGACCACTTTTTTACCCTCCGAATCCTGAGCGAACCCACATACAATAGAAATAACATTTCCCCTGCAACTATGTTACGCGAAATGAGATAAATCCAAAACTTTCTCTAATAAATTTAATTACAACCATAAAAACAATATATAGTAATTTTCACTGGCTCTTCGCGGACTACATGAAATGTACTATGGGACCACTAGTGGTTCACCGACCACAGGTTGAGAATCTGATTACTGCTATTATTTTAATAATTTAATTTCAGGGTTCAAAATCAGCGGTCGTTAGTCATATTATGCAGTTAAAAACTTTAGTTCGACTACCACGAATCAACTCCCTGTCGTCATTATTGACGACAAACTTTAAATCAAAAAGTTAACTTAACGATTGTAATTTTACGCCCAGTTGTCATACAGGGGGAGGTCATGAGGGTCATGTACCCTCTAAACCATCGGCAATGTTATCTATTCATCATTAGTGTATATTATCATAATTTAATAATTGCATCGATGGATATATGTAGAATATCATGCAGATATATTATTTATTATTCTCTTCAAATACTTCTCTACATAGTATAAAATGCAGTCTCCAAAAAGCGTCTGTGTGCTTGAACCCGCAAAACTCGAGAACTACCCGACCGATTTCGCTGAAATTTTAACAATTTGTTCCTTTACGTTCTGAAAAGGTTTGCAGACCGGTTCGAAAACAATTCGATGAATAGTTCTTTTTTTATTCCAATTTAGGCCCAATTTTCACAAATTCCAGAATATGGGGGTGAAAAATTACTTGTACATATTAATATTATATATCGTTGGAAAGAGCAGAATTTTCCGCGTTCTACGTAATTCGTTTCAATGATCTAACTTACCTACGGCGGGAGTTATTTACGTTTTTAGCTCGAATTTGTTTAGGCTTAGTTGACATTTACGCACTACTTTCTTCATCAAATTTATCAATAAAAAAGTGAAGGAATTATACCAAAGTTTTCTTTTTGACATCATTGGAAAGAGCTGCTTTTTTTACTCCAGATCTAACTTGACCTATGGTCGAAAGTTCAACCCTCTATCTCCATTAGAAAAAAAAGTTACAAGCGAATTAAGTGAAGTTAAAAAACCTGTTCTCTATTTAAGATTTAAACCATTTTATTTTGCGTTTCCACGTTGACGCTTTTTGGATCCATTGTTTATTTCCATCTTTCTCATTTTCAATTCATAAACTTATTTTATTTTGTGTTTCCATGGTTACGCCAAAATCCGTCTTTCTCATTTTATTTTAATTTCTTAAAAGTATTTTAATATCTGTTATTGTTTGGAGGGGAAATTTTGCCTGATGGTTTTTTTCTTTTTTTTTACATTTATGCCTGTTTGTTAAATATACGTTACTTGACACAATTTTTATTTTCAAAGTAGACCGGGCAGAGCCGGGCAACGCAACTAGTTATGAACTAAGTGTAAGTGTTTTCCGTAATCTTTTAGATTTATTAATTATTTTTTAAAGTAAACATTTGAAATAAAGCTTTCCATCATTGCTTTTGATATTAATTGAAATTTTTTTTTTGCCATACTAGCCGCCTTATTTCTCGCCGTTTTGATATTTTTTTTGGACACTCAATCTGTCAGAAATTTTTCGCGCCCACAACTCCACATCTTCCATCGTGAGCCACCCTAAAATGCTAGTACAGTAGACTCCCGATTATCCGCGAGCGGTTTATCCGCGGGGCGGATTATCCGCGAATCAATCAACAATCACGAACATGTATTTTCGCAGTAAAAAGCGAATACCAGTGGCTGTTTTTTTTTTTTTTTTTTTTGAAAAATAGTAAATTTACTCAGTTGTTTTTGCTTGATTGATTGATTTAATTTAATTTTATTATTATTATTAATTTTTTAATTATTGTGCGTTCTTCATCGTACATATTTTTGTTTGTTATTGATGTTAAGTTCGTTGTGCAAAAATACAAAACATTTGTACTGTACTCTATATATATTTTCACTGTTTGCAGAAAGTGTTATGCATCAATACAGTTAAGAATTTGAGATAGGACAATTTTTACCTGATTTGTCCCCCATTTTAGTCTTTTTTGCGGTTATCCGCGATTTTTATTATCCGCGGCACATGTGCCACCCAATTCCGCGGATAATCGGGAGTTTACTGTATGCGTGCAAGTTTACATTTTGAATAGAGAAAAGAATCCATTGACTGATTTTCAGGAAATTTAGCAAAAAAAAAAAAAAAAAAAAAATAGAGAGGGAGAGAGAAAAAAAGAAAAAAAAAAGAAAGAAGGAAAAAAAAACGTGATTCATTGCGATAAGCATTTTAAGATTTTTTTAAAATCATTGTTTGTTTGTTTTGATTTAAATTTTAAGGACATTTTTCACACACATTCTTAACATGGAAACGAAGAAATTCGTACGCCTGTAACTTTTTATTTGCTCGAAGCTCGTAGAGCGTTCAGAACTCCCGCAAAAAAGTTTCTATTAAAAAGAGCCCGAGGTTTCACCTAAACTTATGAAAATCAGAGCAGACGATATAGATACACAGCTAGAATAAAAGTAAGTATTAAAGATGCGTGTCATTTAAGTTATTTTAGAAGATTTTTTTTTTTTTTTTGGTTGACTTTTAATGCTTTCAAATCGCATAAATAATTCAAAGATCTGGACTCCGGAATCGAAATTATTGACAAATGCACTCTAAAAAAAGTAAGGGAAAAAAAAACCTTTCGAATTTTCAAAATTAATTTGAATTCTGAAATTTTGAATTCAAATTTTGTTTTTCGCAATCACGAGTTGCGACAGGACCCTACTCATTGGTTACTACCTCATTCGCTTGTTTCTAGAAACGATTCCCGTCCCTGCTCTTGGACGGTTACGTGTGTATAGTTGTGTATGTGTAGGATTGTGTGTGTGCGTAGACCTGTGTGTATGCACACTGATGTGTGTGTATGTGTGTAAAGGCGTGTTTGTGTGTAAGAGCGTGCGTGTGTGTAGGACATGAACGTCGCCGACCAGGAGCAGAGGCTACCGGGAGGAGTCGCACCTGCAGAGGACGGTGGGGTTGAAAAAGGAACCGGACATAAAAGACGGTCAAATGAAAACAATTAGCAATCGTGATTGCTCAAAAAACACTGAAGAATAATTAAAATTGTCTGTAGTTTTTTTTCTTCTTTTTCTGTAAGGTCAAACCCATTCCAGAAATTTTCTTGAAATTTCATGCAAAACTAACAGGGCACACATCAAAGCGAATTTTAAAAATTTGATTCTGCCCGAATATTATGCGAATTCAGGAAACCAATTCGTTAATACAGAAATGAAACATTTCGTACTTTCTTTAGTTTTTTACCATTTTTAAGTACGAAAACAACACGTGTGATGAAAACTTTTGAAAGTTCTCAAGATGATAAAAAATACATGCGTATTATAATAATACCGCTTTATATAAAAAGTAATAACTCCTTTTAATCTTTACCAATAATACAGCTGAATGTCGGGATCTCTGTCTGGATGTCTGTTACTTGCATAGCGCCTAGACCGTTCGGCACAAAATTAGTTTGTAGCATGAGGGTGTGCACCTTGAAGCGATTTTTCGAAAAAATTCAATTTTGTTCTTTTTCTATTCCAATTTTCAGAACATTTTACCGAGCAAATTATCATAACATAGACGAGTAAATTACCAAATTATCATAACGTGGAACCGTAACATAAGTGAGCAAATTAACATAGCAAATTGGCGACAAATTCATCATTCATTATTTGTAAATATACAGGTGAACCAAATGACCTATTAATTTTTTACTACGGGCAAAGCCGTGCGGGTATCACTAGTAACTGAAATCTCAACATTCACTAGATTTAATAGATAATTGAAAGAATTCATAAAATAAATTATTGCTCCAACAAATAATGCCATACACTGAAAGTTTCATTTCAGCAACTGACTTAGCAATAGTTTGGTTTGACTGTGCTGGCTAAAAATTTACATTAGATAAGATCCTCCTTCGATGATTGAAACCACTAAATATACAATAAAAACAACTTTCACATAATAATGTTACTATCTCGTGTCATATTTTTTGTTTTGATGTCTGTTATGCGTGTAACTTCTAGAGAATAGAAAAATCAATTGACTTTGTACTTAAAATAAAAATACCGAGTTAGTATATTGAAATTATCACAGTTCTATATAAATTTTCTAACATGAACAAAACGAAAAGAATATTTTGAACATTAAAAATCGGATGTTTTTCTAGCTGTTTTTCTGGTTAATGAACAAATTAATAATTTAAAACAAAAGATACAATACCCAATTATTGTAATTGTTTGCATTATTTTTGATCGCAAATGCTTTTTTTTTTAAATGTAATAATAATTTGGATTGCATCTCGAACAACAAGGAGAAAACCTGTAGTTACAACTGGCAATTACAAAATAGGTAGAGGGGATCACGCTCTTAATAATTAAAAGTTCGAAGTGCATTAAACTCTGAAACCAATAGTCGCATTCAGTTTTCGCCGACTTTAAACTAGGTTGAGTGGTCTGGGGGTAAAATGGTTCAGATTGTAAAAAAAACTCAATGTAAGCATAATTAAAAGGAATTTATGTAAAACCAAAATTTGCAATAATATTTCCTAGTTTCTTGTAGTTGCAAGGCCCATGGCTCTCCCATTTTCATTTTTTCTCCTATTGCCCCCTTGATTTATTCTGTGCCTCCCCCAAAGGGCCATGCGTCTCCCGTTGAGAAAACTTCGACTATAGATAGAAAGAACAAAGTAATAATTTAATCAAACGTATTTACTTACATGAGAGAGAGAGAGAGAGAGAGAGAGAGAGAGAAGGAAGAGGAGGAGGGGCTAGAAAATGTGAAATACTTCATTTCCATGATTGCTCCGTAACAAAAATTGAAAGTTGTTCAGAATGCTTCGCTGATGTGTGGTAGCAGTATTATTATAAATTAGAAAATCGCCCGTCAAGGTATGATTAATGAAAATTGCTTCTACGTTTGAACAAAGCAATTGCCTATTTGGTGATTATTTTGATAGTAGAAACTTTAACCCCTACCTCTAGTGGATTAACCCTAAAATCCAATAAGTAGCGTTCATTGATGACCACTCTTTCGCTTCTTCATTCTCCTAAAATGAGAGTTTTACCAGTAAAACAGTAAAGTTACCGGATCCAGTTCAGCCTTGTCAAAATTTAGCCTTTCCCTGCATGCAAAACATTACCATAAAATATAATCAACTTATCATGCTATGACGCGAGTTTCATTGTCGATGACGTCAGAGTGTTACTCGATCAGTGAATTCACTATTATATATATATGATGATATAAAATATTTTCAGGAAGATTAGGAACTTGGAGACACAGGCAACTGTGTAAAGGTACGTTTTCAATAAAAAACATAACTGAATGATGCTTCGAACATTTTTTGTTCTTTTCTCCCCAAATACTTGTACTCACAGGACTTGTGAATGTCTTGCTAACACAGCAAAGCTAAAACAGATCTAACAGTTATTCAAAAGTAGTCTGAGGAAATGAATTTCAATCAAGACTAAAACATTTCCAACAGCTGCATAGATCTTCTGACACATCTATGCAACTAGAGATCTATGCAATTAGTTTTTTGGTGGAACTATTTTTAATTTTATGCATGTACTAGCAAAAATACCCGGCGTTGCCTGGGTCAGAAATAATTGTGAGAAACAATCGCTACTTTCATTCGTTTTCTGTGTTAACTGAAAGAAGTCAAAACTTACCGCTTTGACGTGTTTAAAAATCGAGCTTCTTCCTTACCCATAAAAGTAAAATAGCAATAAGTATAAAGAACGAAATAGTATTCAAATAGAAACGAAAGCAAGACATTTAAGCACATAAAAATTTGAAGAATTTCCAAAAGATGAAATAACAAAAACAAAGATCATTAAAAAAAACCGTGCGCTTTATTTAATTAAATAGTAGACTTACAAAAAAAGGAGAAAAAAAAAAAAGCTCTCTGCTATGTTTCCCTAAATGCGCAAAAAGTACAGTTTTCCAAATGTTTAAATGGCTTTAAACTCATGTTTGCTCCCGAAGCCTTGATTCAAAATTTTCAACATGATTATTATTAACACTGCTGTTGTAAGGCAACGAATTTTCATAACAATGGGTTTTATATTTAATCATTTAATGGGGAAAATACATGAAATTTACTGTTTTCCATCATAACTTTTTTAAACCGAGTTTTTTAGAAATAAATTATAGCCTATGTTGCTTCCTGATAATGTAGCTATCTGTGGTGAAAAAAATGGTTAAAATCTGTCCAGTAGTTTTGAAGTTTACCCCGGACATATATACATACAGAAGTAGCCATTTAAGTATATAGATGAGGACACAATTCCTAAGAAAGCTATAAATGTCATGCTTGCTCCAGAGAAGCCTTGATTCAAAATTTTCATTATGATTACTATTAACATTGCTGTTGTAAGGCAGCGAATTTTCGTACCAATGGGTTTTATATTTATTCATTTAATGGGGAAATTACATGACATTTACTGTTTTCCATCATTACTTTTTTAAACTCAGGCTATGATGTATTTCTAAAAGAAAAAAAAAAAAGTTAAAATCTGTCCAGTAGTTTTGAAATTTACCCACGACGGAGATACGTACATACATACAGAAGTAACCATTTATGTATAAATATTATTCTTATTTAATGTTTTACGGAAAAGTATCACCCGTATCCGCTTTTTTATAAGCTTTCGTAACAAGAGTACAAATTCTTTTCCACTGAAATTTATCTTTTCACTTTACAACAATTATATTTGCAAAACCATAACCTCAAACAGATTTTTGTAATACGATACGTGAAGAATCTGAGCTTTTAAAAGTTTTTTTTAATAGTTTATTGTAAAAATGAAGGTTGTGGATTCTTACAACTGCTTGGTCATTTTCAATTGTAAAAAGCGTTGTTACGAAAGATTTATCACGCAACAAACTGCATTTTTATTACGTAATTTCAGTAAGATTTTGATTCATTTGTTGAGTCATTTAGCGTTTTTTGTTGAAAAATAAAAATATCATGACACTATCAAAATTAAAAGTTTCTTCCCGTAAAACTTTGAAAGAACTTGTTTTACATATTTTAAACTTTTAACGATGTCGTCGCAGCTGCTAATAAATAGTTGGAAATCTATGATGCAGAAAAGTCGAGCTGAATCTCATAATCGACGTTTTAATTTCAAGCAAAGACTAAAATAGATCAAATTTGCAGAAAAAAAAAATGATTTGCGTTGCCCTTTGCCCCCAAGAGCCCCCACCCCTGGGAAAACCTGAAATAATGGCCTTTCCTCCCTACTTACCACTTTTATTTATATTTTACATAAATTCAACGCATAATTAAATTTTGCGTGTGATTTTTTTTCTTTTTTTTAAAAATGATTTCAGTTTACATTTAGAGATCTCAGGGGCTCGTATGCGACCTATATATAGGTCGCAGATTGAATATCGTTGGTGTATAATTTCTTAAGCTTCTGGACCGATTGTGTATACTGCGATTATCTACCGACAAGAAATTATAGGGAAGTAAATAGGGAGTTCTTATTCACCCTTAGTCTCTGGGTTAAGGGGGTCCGGGACACAAAAATTGTCAAATTTTGCTTTTTCTTTTTATTATCATGTAAAAAAAAACCGTTTTGTTCTGCTTAAAAGGACATTTGAATCTTGTTTTTATCTTAATTAGAACGGAAGATATAATCATTTTTATTGCATGCATTTAACTAATATCATATTTAAATTAAAAACTTTAAAAGCGTTTTTCTCCATGATGCAATTTTTCCCGATTTTTTGCATTCAAACTTTTATAAGTCAAGAACTGATAAAGATAAAGTAATGAAATTTGGAGCATATCTTTTTGAAACAGTTTACTTTAATTTTTCTTCGGCAAATTTGAAAAAAAAAAAGTTGCTTCGAAAAATATAATTAAAAAAAAGTATCTTCGAATTTTTCGAAATTTTTTTCCAAATATTTTCTATTTTTTATTGAATTAATATTTTTTAAAACCTCGAATAAAAATTAAAGCTTCGATATTAAAGCATAATTTTTTGAAAAAAAATTGAAAATTGACCAACAATATTTTGAGTTTTAGCGATTTAAAGCAACCCTATTTAAAAAAATTAATTTAAAATATTTTTTTTAATATTTATGTTATGATTTTGCTTATTAAATAGATGGTGAATCAGTGCAAAGAATTCCAGAACTCTAAACTGTTTAATAATTTTTTTTTTCAAAATGTGTCCCGGACCCCCTCAAAAGGAAACAGTCATCAAGTCAAATTTTTCATACCCGCAATCACTTAGCGTTGAACAAAATACACAAAATGTTATCTCCCAATCAAAGGCGGCCGAACTTAAAACTTTTGGGTGCGCGGAAATTCTCAATTTGCCGAATGGAACTCAAAATTTTGCCGAATCATCAGATAAAATGTACCGAAAAAGAAAACTTTTGAAAGATCACAGTAACCTCCCGTGACCTTCCATCGGGGCGCTTCTGCTCTCAATTTATCTAAAAGAAAGAGAAGAGTCATAAGTTGAAACATTAAAATTCTGTTGCCTTTAAAAAGCACTTATTTTTTTGAGCTATAATTTCCGCGAAAATAAAAATGTTGGCGATTTCAAGAGCTGAAAATTTCGCGAATTTTATATGAACAGAACAGAAAATCGAAAAAAAAAAAAAAAAAACCCACACAAGGCTTAAATTTTCACGATTACGAGGGGTGCGCAAAAATTAAAACCTCACGAAAATAGGTGCTTTTACAGCAACTCTGTCTATATCTCTTCTATTCCTCTTTCCTTACTAAGTGTTGATCTAATATTCGCAATCGTAGCTCATCGTGCAAATACCTATTCTCTAAATGCCAAAGTCTCACTTTTTTTAAAGTTTATATTCGATTGTTTCAAATTGTTTTGGTAAACATTATTTCATTTCATCATTTCAAAAACGTTAGGCAATTGTGGTTTCTCTATCCAGAGTTTCTTTGACGGCGGATCTTCGATGCCATTGTGTGAATATTTATAGGAAATAAAAGTGTAGTTTGTTTTGAAATGCAGGAAATTCTAAGTTATCTTGGAAGAAGGTTTGGTTATCATTGGATTTTGATGAAGTAACAATTTTGCTCATTTTGTGATACGGTAGACCTTTTACGGCCGATCTATAAAACGCAATCTTCTATAAACTTTTTGGAAGTAAAAACATTATGTTACATCGTTAACCCCCCCCCCCCCCCACAAAACTTTTTGAGTTGCAAATATAACAGCATTATTTGACAAGTTAAATTGTGAAATTTTTTTCATTTTTCCCTTAACATGGAAGAGGAAGTAAGTCAAAAAACGGCTTCGTCTTGCTTACTTCTCCTAAATGGTAGATGTATTGAAGTCTTCAAATTAATGAAAACTATATGCTGGCAGCATTCAACTTTATTTATGAAACGTCTTCAGGGTATTTCTGTCATCAACAAACATTTTATGGAAGGTCATCCTTGAATAGTTTTTATATATTCTATAAAGAAATCGCCATTTGGAACTTCTTTCTTTAGCAGTGTTAACGTCTTAATTATTCTAATTTTGTTTTTAACAACTTCATTATTTGCTCTCCTGGTCACTGACGATTTGATTTTTTAGAAAAAAATCTAAAACACTTTAAATTTAGAAGTGCTTTCATCAATTTTCCACTTGCAAAACTTTTAGCTTTAAAGTCTTTACACACGAGGGTTCAAATAAATTTTCCATTTACACATCCCTTGTTAACAATTATTTTAAAAATGGTTCATAATTTCCTCATAGAATAAGTTTTGAACACAAGAGTTTTGGCATGCATTTTTAGGATCAAATTTTCCGAAATGTTTCAAGAGTCTTCGATAGTTGTTGAAACAAAAATATACATACAATCCAGCATGTACATGTACTTTTTTTTGTTTGTTTTGTGCTAAAAAGTATTTCTTCACCAGAATAAACCTTCGATCCTACTATTGCTTTATCCATTTGAAATAGTTTATTGACGTAAAGTCTTAGCATTTTCTGAGCAAAGGTTTTTTATTGTTTTGTTTTGCAAGTAAAGTTTCTTTTTCAAAACCATCCTATAAAAAAACTTGCGTATGTTTGCATGTCACGACCATCTTCCCGAGAACTGCTGGGATTTAAGAGCCGAGACAGGTATAAAAAAATAAGAAAATTTCTTAACCCATTAAGCCCAGGATATTTTTTACAGTGTTTTTTAATGGATATATTACTTAAAATTCATTAGCATTCTTTCATAACTTTGTTGATGAAACATTGGACGCACATTTACAATTTTTAAAAATCGAAAGATCGATTTTTTTGAATTTTTTATTGCATAAAGTAGACTTTTTTTCGGAGGTTCCATGTTAAAGTGAATTACAGTAAAACCTGTATTAACACAGAATCTGAGACTATGACTCTAGCGCTTATTCAAATTCTTAACACCTATTAACTTTCTTCATTGAGATTAACACTACTATAACTACGATTACTACGACGATTGCCACTCTGCCTAAGAGTTAGCAAACACAGCTCTATTAATAGTTAAAACTTTATTTTTTTCTTTCTTTATTTTTATTTGACAATTATTTTCGATTCTAAAGTTTCCGTACTTGTTATATTTACTTCCTTTTGCAAAAAAGGAAGTATTGTATTTGCGAAAAACTTTTCACTCAAAAATCGACTTTAATTTCCATTTTATTCACCACCGAATGAATGTTGAGTTTTTTTTTTTTTTTTTTCGACTCGACCACACGTGGATAAGTGCCTTTGAACGTACAGACACGCGAAATATCCATTTTGACGATTCCTGAGTTAATTACAACGAGTTTTCTCGTAACGTCTGTATGTACATATGTATGTGTGTGTGCGTATGTATGTCGCATAACTCAACAACGGTATTAGAAAGTTGAAATTTGGTACGTAGATTCCTAATGGGGTCTAGTTGTGCACCTCCCATTTTGCTTACTTTCGGGTGTTTCTAAAGGGGTCTTTTGCCCTTTTTTGGGGAGAAATCATTGTTAATTTCCATGTAAACTCAAGAGGTGTTATAATTTGGAGGATACTTGGCGATATATCGCCAGTCCTTTGGTCGCCAAGTTTTGTCGCCATTTTGGCGTTTTTTTTTTAATTTTAAATTTGGTTTCAATTTGGCCACTGTTGGTGATATTTAGAAAGTAAACTATTGAATCACATTAAAATTGCCAGTAATGGTAAAATGACATTAAATTGGAGTAAAAAGAAGTCATGAGATGCGCACATCAGCTCGTTTTTTGGAGAATTGTCGAGTATCGTTTAATTTTAATAGCTTAGGTGCAGTAATTATGAATGGTTATTCTTTAAATCATATCAAGATCGAGAATGTTTTACACCAAATACATTTAATGAAATTATTTAGAATATGGTTTTACTTTTTGTTTTTTATGGCTTTTAAAGGTGTTTTTAAAATTTATTTTCAGTAGTACGTTTTAATAAATAGTAACTCTCGCTATATCGTGCTTCGTTATATAGCTCATTCGGATATATGGAGCTTTTTCTTAGTCTCGAAAAAAATAAAAGGCGAAAAAATCTTTGCTTAAGTTTGAGACTTCTGAAGTATAATTTTTTTTTTCAGACAGTATTTTCCATCGCTGATGAAAAAATAATATCAATAAATTTTTTTCCATCTGCTTTTGCTGCAGTTCAACCAAGCAGTAGACCCATGTTGCTGCTTTCAATTCTTATTTTAATAAAATACAATTGAAATGTTTCAAACTTATTTTAAACTTGAAAAAGCAATGGACAGGTTACCGACAAAATATGAAATTCGACATTTTTTACAATACCAAGGCATTGTATATACTGGCGAGGAAGGGTAAAAGGCAGTATCTGAAAATTTTTCTTCTTTTCTTTTTCTTTTTTTTGCACTTTTATTATCCAAGTTATGAATGGCAAGTTATAGATAGTTGTACTGTTTTATATTATTTTATGTATTCACGCTTCCCTTGAAATTCATCTACGCTCTCTAGGGAGACGCCCCCCCCCCCCCCCCCCGCTAGAGAACCGCAAAAAATGATGTTTTTATTAAAATTTTTGCTTAAATAAAAACAACATACTACTACAAAACAAAGAAAGATAAATTGTTTTCAGGAAGCCAAATTATTAGGAAGAATAATACTAACATGTTCCATAAACGTATTTGATGATTCACTTCCCTTCATTTCAACATTGAAACATTAGGCGGTGAATCAATTAGAGAAATATGCGAGTTTATAGCCTATCGTCACATGCAATTTATATCATCCGCGCATTAAAATAAACATAAACATTCTCCGCAACCATTTCGTCATTGAGAGAGCTCTCATTGTTCTCCGAACACGAGTTGAGTGGTGTCTCAGCTGTGCTTCTTCACTTTATTTTTTACATTTCTTTTTATTTTATTCAAATGGGCGATAGAAGTCGCCAAGTTGGCAACCCCTTTTTTGTGTAATATCTGTCAAATGGATTATCCCGTCAGCCCGCAAAAAAGCGCTGTATTCAGATTAAGCAGCGAAGAAGAGCATGGATTGCAAATAAGAACAACTTCTGCAGGATAACAGAAGTGTCTCTGATAGGAAATTTTTTGGACGTAGTTTAGTTGCAAAATTTAGATTTTTTGGTTTTTGTAAAAAAAAATAATAAAAATGTCCGGGGGCGTGTGGTTTGTTGTATGCATTCCGACCGAACATTATGAAAAGGAACTTAAATACCCTCCAGAAGAAGAGACAAAAGAAAGTCAAGGTAGGTTTTGATTCCATTCCTTTAATTGCCGGGCCGGTAAAAATGTGAAAAAAAATTTCGCTTTTTTTTTGAATTTTTTATAAGGGGGGAAAAGGAAAGGAAGAAAGAAAGAATTTTTTTTAATTAACGAACTTACATTGGCTAATTGGAAGTTCTTGATTACGATTTCCTTACAATAACATTCCAAAGTAAAGACAGGCAATTAATATAAGTTTCAAAAATTAGTCTAAAATAAATGTATCGTAAGGAAAACTATAGACAATCATGAACAGTTGTTACGAAATTAGTCGAAAACATTTCGTATAAAATGTTATTATTTTGATTATTTGAATGAGAAAAATATTGTGGTGATAACCACAGAATATCGGAAAAAAAGTAATAGCCAAATTAATCTTAAAAAAAAAATAATATTATTTTGATTATGTGAATGAAAAAAAAAAAAAAAGATTTCAGAGAGAACCACAGAAAATCGCGAAAAGTAATTTCAGAATTGTGTAAAATGCTAACTATTCTTGTGATTATTTGAGTAAAAGATTTTTTTTTTTCATATAGAGAATCATAAAAAATCACGCAAAGTAATTACAGAATTTACCTAAAAAACCCCATATTTTTGCTTATATTATACTAGTATATTTACTATTACTTGAATAAGAAAATTTGTTAAACGCAAACAGCTTATCTTTTCCGCATCCTTTGCCAGTCTGCAGGATCAAAAGTTGAGAATCCGTGACATAAAACAAAGAAATCTTTTGAAATAAAATTTACACACATTTAGATAGTATTTATCAGTGTTGTATACATTTTTTTAAAACAACAATGACGTTTCAGATAGTTTTTTTCTTCTAAATCATTGCTTTTTAATGATAGTTTTAAATTCTATTCGGTAATTATAAATTTTGTTTTAAAGCAATTGCTTGAAAATTAAATAACATCCTTACTGAATACTTATAATGTTAATATATGGAAAATGAATGTGCTCATATAAGACTATCGATAATAATGAACTTCGCTTAATGAATTATTATTATTTTTTTTAATGTGAAATATTATGCGAAAAGAAAGTAAACTAAAGTTACATCATACAGATATGTTATTGTACTCTTATTCACTAACATATGAAGCCGATACGCTGGGGAGTAAGTTTTAAAAGGAAAAAAAGTATCATCCCCCCTCCCTAATGACGTTTAAGGAAATTATTCCATCCGATTTTTTTCTTTTTTTGTGAAAATCGATTGATTATGATATTTCGTCACCGGATTTTTTTACTTAAAAAATCTTTTACCGTGTTTTGAGAAGTTAAAGAAAACCTATCATTAAATCGTTCAAAAAAAAAAAATCCCCTTACTTCTGTATAACGAATGAATTCGACAGATAAATTCGTCTCAAACAAATGCTGTCACAAAAATGTTTGAAAAAAAAGGAAAAAAGAAGATAAAAAAGAAAACGGATGTTTTAATTGTATTACATTTAATCTACAGCTATTCTTAGCTTAATCCTCGTGTTACACTTCAGCTCACCCTTTCCTTGTCACATGACATACTGTTTTTCATAAACATATTTCTATTTAAAAAGATGTGTGATGTCGCACTTCACGTCGCCCCCCCCCCCCCCCCCCCCCCCCCCATCCAGCCCAAGCGAGACATCATTTGTTGACAGCCGCATAGACGATTTTCGCGATGTAGAGCGTTTGGAACTTTTTGCTTTGCTATTAATAATTAAAACGCTTTCATTACAAGGAGTATTACCTTTTTGATACTAGTTAAAATATATACTTTGAGAGAACAAACTCGATAGCAGTTAATTTGCTTTTTAAAAATTATCTGAAATCGTGAAAAAAGATGATATAAAACTTGAGAGAAAACGGAGACTAAGATATGTAACAAAACCGATAGCCACGTGCATAAAAATGGACCCGTTTGGTGCTGTACGATTTTCTTCTTTTTCTGAGCGCATTAAGAGCAGACAGAATTTTCTTATCGTAGTCATTTTGTTCAAAAGGAATCAGAAAACATTTTTGGTGGCATTTGTGGCTACAACCACGGGCAACTGAACGACATTTCAAAAAGCAAAACATTAAGTGTTTTTTAACATTCAAAACAAAATATATGCATTATACAGTAATACATTTTCCCAAGATTATTCTATTTTCTTTTTTAGCTGACTAATGTTATGAATGAATTCTTAGAATACATTTTGGATGATTTGGAAAAAAATGTTAAAAACATGGGAACTGACTGACATGTTACTTTCTTTGCTGTCAATCAGTTACAATGTTTTAAAAAATCTCCGCCTTAAAAATACAATAATACCCCATAGTAACTGACTAACATACTACTTTCATTATTGTCAATCAGTTGCCATGAGTTTTAATTTTGTTAAAAAAGCATCTAAGATGTATTTCGGGAATTCATTTATACCAGTAAAATCAGCATAAAAATACAATAATCCCCCATGGTAACTGACTGACATACTTTCATTATTGTCAGTCGGTTAATATGCGTTTAACTTTTTTTTTAAAGCATCTAAAAGGCATTTCGAGAATTCATTTATAACATTAAAATTAACTTAAAATATAATAACCCCCCTTGACAACTGACTGACGTGCTACTTTCTTGTTGTCAGTCTGTTACTCTAAGAGTTTAAAATATTTTTTTTTTAATCATCCAAACTGTATTTTGATATTTCATTTATACCATTAAAGTCAACTTAAAAATACAATAATCCTCCATGATAATTAACTGACAATAATGAAAGTAGCATGTCAGTCAGTTATCATGATGAAATACAAACTGACATGCTACTTTCATTATTGTCAGTCAGTTACTATGTTTTAAACTTTTTTTTTTTTTAATAATCATCCATAATGTATTTTGGGAATTCATTTATATCATTAAAATCAGCTTAAAAAATGCACTGATCCAGGGGAAAATATCTTTTGTGTATCATATATTTTGCGTTGAATTTTACAAAATACTTACTGTTTTGTTTTAAATATATCAGTCAGTTACTCGTGGAATTGCCCTTTCATACAATAATGCAGGGACAACGTTGAAATCAAAATATATGACATCATTGTCATAAAATAAGCATGCAACAGTGATGACTCTCAAGGTTTTATTTCAGCAGTTTGGAACTTCCATGCTTGCAGCCTTGTCAAAGTCACAAATTCGTATAACAATAATATTGGGAACGACACAATAGTAGTTCTAAAGGCTTGGATACAACGCAAATTTTGTTTAAATCTATTTTTTTCATTTATTTCAGCATCCATTAAAATGTAGACATTCAGAATTTGAAATCTAGATAAGGGTTCACTAAATAGGTTAATATTGATGAATCACTTACAAGTTATTTTGAAAAACATTGTTATAAATTAAATGTTTAAAAGTCAGAAGACATTCTAAAGATAATTGATATATGTACTTCTCCATTTCCAATTATACTCATTTCCACTTCTTAATACAGTGACTCCCAAAAGTTCGTACACCTACGACTTTCAATGAAATAGGATATTATCCATTGGTTAGAATTAATCTTTCGAAACAGGTATTTTATTACAAGATCTATGATCTATTTTTAACAAAACTACATGACAATTTTTAATAAAACATTAAAACATAATTTTAAAAAAATCAAAAACCAAAAATTGCCGGAAATTTTATCTCACAAAAGTCTTCGTACACTTTGAAAAAATGTCAAAAAATTAGTAAATAATCTAACTTTTTACAAAGTTATTATTTAGTAGAATATCATGCAGTATCAACAACAGCTTTTAAACGTCTGGGAATAGATTACATTGTTTTTTCTTTCTTTTTTTGTGCAATTTCTGAGTAAGTGTTCAGTCGCACTTCGAGTCTTACTGTTTCTAGTTCGATTTTCATTTTAATGGTGCATTTTCGTAATCTAGCTACCAGATATCCCCAAATATGTTCCATTAAGTTTACATCTGGCGATTGAGGAGATATTTCTAAGCTTAAGGACAATTTTTGAGGCCCCAAACGCAAACGTGTGCTTCTTATCGTTATCTTGTGAAAAAACAAAGTTGTTTCCGATTACCAAATTTTGGGCTAATAGTTTTAAATTGTTTTTAAAAATATTTTAATGAACAGCATGATTCATTATTTCATCAAAAAATTCCAAATTTCCAAGTCCTTGATGCTGTAATGCACCCTCACACTAGAACACCTTCACCGTTCTGATTACCTGATGCAACTAAGTTCTTAAGATGAAATTCCTCATTTTTTCTTCTATTTACAATTATACAACAATTTAACCCAAAATGTTGAAATTATTTTCATCTATAAGTAAGATGTTATTCCAAAACGTTTGGAGCTTATTTATCATTGATATTACGACGGAAAGCGTAAGCTTACTGTTTTTCTCACGAACAAGAAAATTTCTGCGGGAAGAGGTCCCAGATATTCCAGCTAATCCGAGAAGTTGGCGAACAGTTTTAGGTGAAAATTAAACGTAAAATGTTTCATTCATTTCTGCAGAAACTTTTTCAGCACTCAAATGTGTATTTTTCATAATGTTTTTAACTGTAAACCTCCGATCACGCATTGTTAACTTTGCCAGTTGACCTTTTCTTCCTTGTTTTCGATCCGATTCTTGTCTTTAAAGCATTTTATCAAGCACTTCACTATAGAATGGTATAAATTACCTGATTTCGAGACATTTCAAACCAATTTATGGATACTGTAGGGGAAAAAAATCAAATTTCGAATCGTGTTTGTTGTTTTCTACGCGTACCTGCCATTTTAAAACAAGCAGAATATTAGGGAATAAATAGACAAAAAATTAACGGCAAATGACTTTAAAGTGTCATTACAATGCAAAAATAATAATAAAAAAAAACAACATTTGATAATTTTTAATCATGAATTTATTCGAAAATATTTTAGTGTACGATGACTTTTGTGGCGTATTTTTTCTCTTTCTCTTCGTTTTTTGACAAATTTCAAAAATAAAATCTGGCACTATTTTGAAAAAAAAAACAAAAAACTACTGGGTTTTATTCAGAATGGCATAAATATGTTGTGAAAAAAAAATTGGACTTCATATTTGAATTCAGTTTTGCGTTATTTTGGTTTTACTACAAAATTTCAAGGTGTACGAACACTTTTGGGAGCCACTGTATGCATGGAGACTTGCGGGAGCTTTACTCCTGTAATTCGTTTTCAACCCTTTAAGGATTTTTTTTTATACAAACGGTAATTCATGTATGACCTTATGTGAAGACTTACGCAACTTTTTAAATCGTGTGTACAATACTATTTTAGGCCATTCAACGGAAAACGGTAATTTTGTCCCGCACGTGACGATTCATACATGTCATAAAAAATAATTATTTAAAAGGCTGATGAACAAAGTTTTGTTTCTGAAAAAATCACAATTGCATGTGTGACTTCTTAAGCAATAAAAAAATTTTGAAAAAAAAAAAAAAAATAGAACCGACTTCAAAATTGCCCTAAAAAGTGAAAAATAATTTTATTCTTTAAACACCATCGATAATACTTTGAAACATAATTTTTGAAGTTGGCGCAAAAACGATCGATAAAATCATTCACAGCCATAACTCAACTACAAGTATAAATTTAACCAGGTCCAGTTTCTTTACTACCAAATGCATTACGCATTGATGACAGCATATTTGAGTAACGATTAAATGTTTCGTTCCTAACTTTGGATGATTTTTTGATAAAAATATGAACGAAGCATGGTTACAATGGATTTTACTTTTTGTTTTTGCGCCAACTTCAAAAATTATGTTTAAAAGTATTATCGATGGTGTTTAAAGAATAAAATTATTTTTCACTTTTTAGGGCAATTTTGAAGTCGGTTCTATTTTTTTTTTCAAAATTTTTTTATTTTATTCTTTTTAGTGTAAATGTAGGTATTTCAGTAAAAGTAAGAAGTTACCTAGTAAGAAGTTCTGCCCTATATCACTGTATTGCTTTAGAAAAGCCGTTATTCAAAATTATCGTTACAATTACTATTAATGTTACTCTTATATGGCACCAAACGTTTATAACAATGAGTTTCCTATTGTCGCGTAGATGAAGATAGCGAAGACAATGTGAAAGCCAAATGACGCGAATACTCAAGCGTTAGTCTCAACTCGAGATCTTTATTCAGAACCACGAATGAACGTTACATCTCCTTATATACAACTTGAGAAAGTGCTGGAACTTTCCAGACTTGGAAAGATACAGAAATTAAACATTCGAGAAAATACGGGAAACAGTAGAAACGAAATTTTAATAAAATTCACTGTGTCCTAGTCGGGATTTGAACCCGGGTCGCTCGTGTGGGAGGCGAGAATTCTACCACTGAGCCACCGTTATCCACGAATGAAAAGTGCGAACTTCGCTACAATTTAATAGGGAAATTGCATAAAATTTACTGTTTTTTGCCCATAACTTTTTTTCTAAAGAACAAATATGGTCAAACAAAGTAATGGGACCTAAGTTGAGCCATCCCCTATCCATCAAAAAAAGAATCATCAAAATTGGTTCACTAGGTGAGGACGCTATGAGTGGACAAAAAAAAAAAAAAAAAAAAAACATACATACGATATGAACTGATAACCGCCTCCTTTTTGAAGTCGGTTAAAAACTTTCTTCAAAGATTATTTCTTTTTTACGAAATATACTGTCTGACCTTCGATTACATGGAAGGGCTAATATCCGGTTTATAGGCGGAAATGCACATATTTATTAGTTTATAGGGATGTTAGTTGGTTTGTTTCAGACGTACACTTTTGCCTCTCTATTATTTAACCTTAGTTTTGTAAAAATAAAAATTTGCTCACAGCAACATTTTTTAAATTTAAAGTATATTCGACCTATATTCTCACAGTAAAAATTAATTGATTAATTTATTCGTAAAGTTTTGAGCTTACCATTTTGCTTTTACGTTCCTGAACGAAATGAAAATATTTCATTCTCTTTTTGTCGCTTCCATGCAGGGTTGGCAAAAACCCGGGTTTTTTTAAAAAAGCCCATGGACCCAGGGTTTTTTGGGTTTTTTTAAATAAAACCCAAAAAAACCCAACTAAAGCTGGGTTTTTTAAAAGAAATGTGGGATTTTTTGTCTTTTTAGGGGAAAGGTGGGGTACTCGTAGCATATTGTAGCATAAGTATATGGACAAAGCACAAAAATTGTCTTGATAAAAAAAGCTGGAAAATTCAGCGTTTTCAGAAGAAGGGTATAAAAGACGACAAAATTCAAGAATGGTGAAGTTTCAGATTTTTTTAGTTTCCATGATTACCAACAGTTAAGGCAAAGTTACTTCTTGAGTGATAAAATTTATTGTTTATTTGTTCGTTTTTTATTGCGACATTTTTTTTTTTTTTTTGTATTTTACTTTATTGCATTTCATTTTGTTATGCAAAACTACTGTAGAACCTCAAGTAGTTTAAATCCCTTTTTACTGAATTCCAGTCTAATTAAGACATTTCTTTGAATTTTATGTTGCCTGTTTTTCTATTTCTGTGTACAGAGTAAGAAATATTAAACTTTTTCGTAAGATAATGAAAATACTGTACATCCTATTCCGTTTTCTGTCCGACCATTTGTAAAACCTGTTAATTTCTAAAAAATATACCTTGTTTATTCGAGTTTTGTGACGTGTTGGTTTGCAGAAAATAATTCACATGACAGCCTTTTAGCTAAAGTAGTATCCTTTGTACAATCTGCAAATACCGAGAAAATCTGACGTGACAGGACTTAGTCAAGATAATTTGAGTTCCTTATTGACCAGTTGAAGGAAAAAGTTAAATATATTTAAAATCTTTGAAGCATTTTTTAATGCCCTTAAGAGTTAAGAAATACTATTAAAGTTCAAAATTCATTTTTTATGTCCATTGCCTATTGTGAAGGAGAAATAAAAAAGAAGTTTAAATTGTAAAAGTATTTAAATTAATTATTTTTTAAAAAAAAAGTTCTCAGAAAATTTTAAAAAACAAAAAGGGGGCTAAATAATGGGTTTTTTTAAATGGGTTTTTTCAAAAAAAACCATTGGTCCAACCCAATTGGGTCCAATCCGGCCAACCCTGCTTCCACGGTAACTATTTTTGTTTCTCCTTATTTTATTTTTGAGAATGCAATAAATGAATAAGGCATTAGTGACATTACAAAACGCGTGCGTCAAAATCCCATCCTTATTTTCCTTTCTCCCCTGCTGGATTTATTCAGACGGAATCATCTTTACTTGGCAGATTGCTAAATTACATGCAATCCGTGGTCAAACAGTAGGAACTGTCACGTGCGGGACAAAATGACCATTTTCAATGGAATGGGCATATACATATTTTTTTTTAAATGGTTTAAATAATTATTTCTAAACTAATAAGATATGTTTCCTTTACGTTGGAACCATAGCTTTCAAATTCTACAATTTGTTTCGTCATTTGTTCTGCATTAATAGAGCAAAAATATTAGCTTATTCATAAGCAAGTTACCAAAGGTTGACTTCGGATGTCCCGCACGTGACGCATGTAAATAAATTTCATTTTAAATAAAAAAATTGTTTAATACAAATATAATTGTGTCAGGACTAACTTTGTATCAAATGTAAATATTAAAACAAAATGCTTACCCCTGTTTCATTAAAATATTAAGATATATATGAAATGTTATTGAAATTTAAGCGTATTTTCGTCGCGTACGTGACGGTGGAATGGCCCTTTACGTCATTTCGCCAAGCAATTAAAAAGAAGAGCTTGAAATGAATGTATGAAATTTAAAAAGTGTTTACTTCAATTGTGTGACACCGCATTTACATTTCTATTAAAAATTGATCTTTCGCTCATTTGGAAGATGAGTGCCACAATACAAAGAAATGACACTTTACAGGAGAAGCTTTCGAAGTTTAACTTTTCAGGCAATTAGCTGTAAGAAATGTAAATTTACCGTGATCTCCAGTGGTTAATATTAGAACAAAAAAATCTGTCCCTATTTTCCAAAGAAGATAACGTCATTTGAAGCACTTTAAGCGAAGGAAAAAAAAAACTAAAAATTTCGTATTGTTTCACTCTTCTTCCAAACGAGCGATTTATTAAAATTTTTTTTAAATGTTTTTTTGCTTTGTGATTGTTATCTCTCAAGAAACCGAGCTCGAGTAGTGTTTATTATTGCCTTATTTATGCAGCCAGGCATGTCTTCCGTTTTGACGAGCATCGCTGGGGTGGGAGTCCTACTTAGCTGACACATCCGTGGTAGATGAAAGCAACATCGATCCGCATTTTGATATTTTTGATCCAGATTAGGAGCCGAGCGAGAACCGCAGGGATATCAATTCGTAATGAGAACGTGGAGGACTTTAATCAGAATAGATATAACTTGCTTGCATCAGTCACAATTAGCACACACGGAGGGTCCTTGACCACCCAGTGTTGAACTCGAGACTCTGGCCACGAGCTCGGCGTGTGACCGATCGGGCTAAGTCAGCCCACATATTTTTCTTTGGTCTTAAATTTTTCTATTTTGAACGATTACTGTAAAGAAGCTAATGACAATTTTTAGATAATTTTGTTTATCTTGCTATTTTCTGGTTACCAGAATATTCAAGAGGTCTAACTGCTGTGCCTTTAGACTAGAGAAAGACTTCACGGTTTTTTCTGTTTTTTCTCACTTCTGAGAAGCTAAATACCTCATATATACTTATTTTTAATTCTGTGTTTTGTATTTTATAATTTCCTATGCGTTTCGACCGACGATATTTGTCTCTAAGCCTTCTGTATTGAAAAAAAAAAAAAAAAACATGGTCTTGTTTTCCGCAATAATGATACAAAGAAATAATCCTGTTATAAATTTTCCGTTTTGATTTGCTCAAAATTTTCAGTATATACAGACACGTGTTGCACTCGGTTAGCAAGTGAACGGAGTGATTACACGGCCACAAAAATGTGTTGGGAAATTTCTAGCTAAAAGCTCTCACCTTACATTTTGGAATCGGATCCCTAATTATCTTGTTGCGTTCCATCTCTTCGCTTATTAGCAGAATCGCTATTTCGTACGGAAAACCTTCCATTTTTCAAGAATTTCGAATGTAAATAACCGTTATTTCCAAACACAGCAAACCTTACGATTTATTCCCAGGAAACACTGGTTATTTACACAGCTTGGTAGATTCTCAGATCGAAAAACTCCCAAGGAAGTCGCATAATTGAATTAAAAAAGTGTGGAGCAGCGTTGCCAAACTGTCGGTACTTATTCACATCTCGGAGAAAGAAGCAGGAGCAAAATTCAAGGATGAGTTGTTCTAGTTTTTTAGACATGCAAATTTGCGATAATTGACCGTGAAATTAAATGCCCGCGACAGCTTCTTTTTATATTTATGATCGTTTTAAAACTTATATTTTACGAGTCATTCGTAAACAAGTTGTTTATTCGACGGTTTACGCATCACTTTGGAATGTTTAGCTCGGTGTTACTAACACCAGAAGAATCTTTAAGCTTTTCATACTTTTAGTGACGGGGGGGGGGGGGAGAAAAACCCCGCCTCTAATGAATAATTCAAGATGCGGTTTAGCAAACTCGATTTTATTTGAAGAAGCTTACGTGAAGTTTTTCTTCATTTTTTAGCTGAAAAATTCAAGTTTCAAAAACGTTCTTTCCCTAATTTTTAAAACAGAGGGAACCTGATTTATCCGGACTAACTAGGATCAAAGGCAACCCGGATAAACAAAAAACTGGATATTTCTGATAATAATCAGAATAAAACAGTCAAACTTTTTAATGCAACGAAAAAGCATGTATTGTAACAAAGCTTGTTTCACCGGCCGATCTGCCGGTCGACCGCAACTTAAGCTGGTTGATAGAACCACGTGACAAACTTCAAAACATAAATATGCCCAATAATAAAATTGCCAATATTTTATTTACTTCATCATCTAGATTGGATGAAGAGGGTTGGTTTCTAAAAATATGATAAAAAACATAAAAAATTATAAAATTATTTTTAAAATGTAGTAATTAGTTTTTTGCCTCTTGAGGCAAAAAACTAATTTCGAAACCAGAACTGAAAAATACAGAGGAATAATTATGAAAAGTTAGGAAACATAATCTAGTCCAAATTTTGTAGGTCAGTGCATGTTTTAAATTCCATCCTCAAATGATTACAATTATTCACGCTTTCGTTAAAAATTTTGTTCTTCAAATGAATGAAATGTGTGGATTGGTTAACTGATATCGAAGAATGCGTCATGAGCTGCATATTTTGTGCTAAAATGCTTGACTATAACGGATATTGAACATCGCTTCCGAAAACTGTTGAATATGAGATTAGAAAATAACACTGGTATATTACTCAAATACTCAGGGTTAGTTTGTATTTTTGTTCTCTTTCAAGCTTTTCATTTACTTATTCGTTCATTAATGAATTTATTTAAATGAAAAGAAACGAGGAAAACAAAAACACTTTGATTGTATTTCACAAAGATTGGAGATTTTGTTCAGTTATACTGCCGTGCTAAGCGCAAAAGTCGTATCTGCATCTAAATTCAAAATGAGAAATTGTTGTTTAAAGTTGTGTGCCTCCATGTATTTGATACAGATGCAACTTTTTCAGAGTTTTGTAAAAAATATTTCCCATCCACAAATGACTATAAAACGTTGTATTTAGGAAAATATGTAATAAAGAATCACTTAGTGATCGTAATTCAATTTTGATAAAAAGTGCAGACACGACTTTTGTGCGTAGCACGGTGGTTTATTCGAGCTTACGACACTCTTCACTTTTTAAATTTATTTTTCATTTTTTTTTCCAAAATGCTAATGACCTATTAGTCGACATCATTGTGAAGTCTACATATTTACGTTTTTAGAAATTTTCGTGTGTGTACTTAAAATTTTAAAAATCAGGAAAGCACGAAAAATACTATTTCAAACGAAATGAAAAAAAAAAAAAAAAAAAAAAAGAGAAAGAGGAAAAAAGGCTTGCACTTTAAGAAGTTCAAATAATTTTGTTATCATCTTACATTATATCTCTACTAGCAATTGGGCTGTTTCCGAAATTTTAAAAGTATTTTTTTTTCTGGTAGAACATACTTAAAAACCTAAGATTTAATCATTTTTAAAAAAATAATTTGACAAAGTTTAATATTTTTTAACAATTATTTTAATCGGTGTCGCAGATTGAAATTCATTTTATTCCGATAAACAGCAGAGTTTATACACGCAATGCCAATTTGTGGTGTAGTTAGAGGCTTAGAAATAACTTCCATATTAAGTTAAAATATATTTATTCTTACACTCAAGAATTAACGTAAAACAAAAGTATTTACACAACATGTTAAATTGACAAAATCAGCACATCGAATCACCCACACGTGGAAACAGTCGATCGCTTAAATACATTCTTAAGCTACGGAAATTTGCATACGGTTAAACAAATCGAACAGTTAGTAATACATTACGACAGAAGAAAAATAAGTTCCAACAATTTTGTATGCTTCTGCATATGACATCACAAGTGATGAAATGCCATTCACTTATACCATTAGCGGGCAACGCAAATTATCAGGTTCTGACAATGCGGTTGACAGCAAAGCGTAAACATTTCGTGCGCCAATGGCGAAGCGCGCCAAAGTACATCACTTGTGACATCAGAAAGAGCGCGTCTTATTTGCAAAATCGGGCATCTAAAAAAAGCAAACAAAAAGTAGCTGTTGGGAAAATAATTTTTTTTTCTTGCTCTATGTTATTGATATATATATATTTTTTTATTTTGCTTATTCTATCAATTTCAGTAAAAGTAGTATTTTTGACTGAAGGAAACAACCCCATTATTGGATCATTCCGTAAAAAGTCAATCCTTTGTCCCGCACGTGATGGTTCATATATTTCATTAAAAAGTAATAATCTTAAAGGGTGATGACGAAATTTTTTGCTTAAGAAATCTCAAATAAGCTTGTAATTTAGTAATCAGAAAAATTTTTTTCATTAATCTTTTAAAATATTATTTTTAATGAAATATGCGAGGCATCACGCGCGGGACAGGTGGAATGGTCCTATTTGCACATTTTTAGAAAATGTTGAAAAGCTTTAAACATTTTAAAGGACAAACTCGTCATATATTGCTCATCTTACGCCAATTAAGTTCGAAAACGGCTTGTTTTTCCATAAGGTAAACCTAGGAGAGTTTGCGCACAATTGAATAGAAAATAGTAAAAAACGCTCTGGTTATCAATATTTTGCTAAACTGTTGTTCGTTATGCATTTTCATTGCTGTTTCGTTCTTATGCTTTAATGTAATGCAACAGTTTTAACAAAATCAAGGTGTTTTGCTCAATCGGTCCTTATGTCGGAGAGCTTGCGCATATGTGTAAGAGGGATTGATCTTAATAATAACTATGGAATTAGATTGTCAACAACAATAATTACACTTAAAATTGCATTTTGTAAGGGTTTTTTTCATTTAACCACTATTTTTAGTGGGAGTAAATATTTTAACTTAATCATTAATGAGTAAGGAAATAAACAATTTCTAAAGAAGCCGCAGAAATCATAATTTAAGAAAAAAAAGAAATAAAATAATGAACTCCATAAAATTTACAAAATTACATTAGTTACTTTGTAATTTCCTTTAACTCAAAATTTGTCCATTTTCATTTTACAATACAAAGTAATCCGCGTAATTTCTCCTACCACGTAAACTAATGTACGCCTACTCGTAGCTACCTTTTAAATTTAATAAAATATTCATAAATTACCCAATAAATTACCCATAAAACGGGTAACTTATTCGCAATTACCCCCGAAAAACATTTATTTTAAAAAATTGCACTTTTTCTCTTCATTTTACAACACAAAGAAATCGATAAGCAGCGTAATCTCTCCTACCACGTGAACCAATGATTCCGAACCTTTTAAAGACTATTACGATTAAAATGGGTAATTTATTAGCAAATATTCCAAAAATAGTTTATTCTAAAAAAATACACTTTTTCTTTAAATTGCAAAAATGAATAATGATTATAACATTAATTTTAATCATTCAGGGGGGAAAAAAACATCAGTTCCTTAGCAATTTGTTATAAAATCAAGTGGTAGTCAATGAAACGGATAATATTATGCTATTGTTTACTTAAAATAATTTGTTTCAAAGTTGTTGTTTCGGCCAGTGCACATCGTAAGTCGAGCTCCAAGCTTATTATGAACTCGAACCGGTTCCGACTGGTTAGGATTAATCAGTGCTCTACTGTATTTATTTTCTTAAATATTTTATCACCCTTCTTTCCGTGTTATTCAATATCTCCACGGAAACTTGAATTTGCAGAGCATCAGTTACACGTGCCGACCAAGTGACAGAAAACTTGAGTAAATTATGCTCCCAAAACGTGTGAAGAAATAAACCGTTTGACACAAACCAATGTAGATTAAGACGTAAAAAATCCAAGCCATCAAATGCTCTTGAAAACTTGGATTTTATATTCCTAAGCGGTCAGAATCCAGCTGCAGCTGCATATATTCAAGAACATATATCTCATATTACACTTCAGACAATGCGACGTATTTCAGATAACTCTGTCTCAGAGGATCCATGTTCTAAAATGATATATATGTATCTTCACTCTTATTCAGACAGGCTTTATTATTTACTTCTGCAACAATAGTACTCGAATTTATTTTGCGAAATTGTAATTTCTGGATTTTTCATTCATCATTTCTTATTGCAAAGAAACTTTCATTCAAAACTTACCCGTGAACAGCTAAAAAATTTTATGAGTTATTTCGTCTGAAAATGTGCAATAAAATATCGGTTAAACAGAGCTAATATACCTGTAGTTATGTTGTAATGTCTAAAAAGCGAACAACAGCAAAAGTGAATCACCAGTATGAGCGGTTAAAGTTAGAAGAGCACCTTTATAAATTGAACATTTACGCCAGAGTAGCGATTCCCAAAATTTTTCTTCCAAGTGTTTCCATTATTTTGATAACTACCTGCATATTTCTTAAAAAAATCGCATATGTGGTATTTTGTTCATTTCCTTGTATCATTATTGTTTTTTTAAAGGAATATGCTAATTATCACGTGCGACACAAAATGGCGGATTTTCCGTGGAAAGGCCCAATCAGAGATCTTTTGTAAAAGAAATATCGACTAAAATGAGGGAAGGAGTTGTCTTGGTTGACCTCAAGTACTTATCTATAAAGGTCAAAGTTAAGAGTTCAAGTCGGTCTAAGGTTGCACGAACTTCAAAAGAAGAGGAATTCTAAATCATAAGTACTAACTGTTAATTACATTAAAATCAATCCAATAAAAACTAATTATTAAAATATGAAGTTTAGAAATGAATTAAACGATATAATTTGATAAAGCCATTATGGGGCTAAGGCTATAGGGGGCCCTATTAGCTAAAATTAATTTAAAACGTTTTTATTTAAAGTAGAAAATCAAGTTATATCAAAATCTAACATTAAACTGATAACATTTACTCCATACAAAGACTCCAAACTTGGAGGAAAAAAAATCGAAAATGAGCGTTACATAATTCCTATGAATAAAATGTTCACAATAAAAGAAAATCTGAAGACATTAACTGTTCTAAGAATTACTAAGAAAATATCTCTCGATGATGGTTTAATAAAATATTAAAACTTTGTGATATATTTCAACACGTACATATTTAAGCTCATTTTAGTTATAAAACCACTAATTAAACCTGTATCTATAGAGTTGAATGTATAACTGCAGAAATGCTATGCAATAAAAAATGAAAAGAAAAAAAAATAGTGGCCTCAAACGAAGCCACCGTACATTAAAGGGAAAAGTATTCGAAAAACTTGAAATTAATAGAAAAGAGGTTGTTACCGTAAATGTATTTTTTATGTTTTGCTAAAATAGATATCTTAATATCAGTTTTGGTATTTGTTAATGAACTAAATTAAGCACCTAAGAATTTTTAATAACGTTTTGGGAAAAAAATCAAATGATTGATTTTTAAAAAATATTTTTTAATGTGGTCATGAATGATTTATGCATTATTGGCGGTTTTTCTCTGATGATTTGATGGCTCATTTAAGGGATCAGGAGAAGTCATTGCTCCCACCTGCCTCACCGCCAACACGAGTTTTGTTCATTCTGTCTTTTTAAAACATCTTCTGTAGAAAATTAGTCTTTTTAAGTTTTAAATATAACTTTAATGAACTAAAGGGGAAATGTGTTAAGGAAAAAAAAGACGATGTAACGAGTCATTGTTGCAAAATTTTGTTCTAAACCTGGTTGTTTTACTAACAATAAGCAAGTCCCTGACTTTACAATTTCAAAACTTGGCACTAAGCGTCAAATTTTGATCATTAAGGTAGTCGTCGGCCTGGTGGATTCTACAACAGCACCAAAATTGAATACATTTTTAGGAATATATAAGTAAAAAGTTGGCCAACTTTTGGCAACAATCATAAAACGTTTATAGATTTCTTAATAGCTTCAATTTGCGAACATTTTGCTACGAAGTCATCTGATGTTCTACAGCATCAAGACGAATCTCTTTTAAAAACTTTTAGAGCAAATGGGGTTAAAAATCCAGTTTTTATTTAAATCAATCTTTCAAAACTTTAATTCAACAGAAGTTGCGCTTGGTCGAAAAACAGACACCAAAAAGTGGACCAACCATAAACCTACAAAGAAAAATACTACTACAGCAATTAAAAGTATTATATAGTGTGCGAATTACTGTCTCAGATGGTGACGCAAAATAATTTATATGAAGTATTTTCAGTTGATTTATATGTAAAGCATTTTTTTGTCCAAAGGACGACCGAAAATTGTTTCTGAAAACAGAGAACACATATTCTCACCTATTTCATACTAGCTGGTAATGGTTCTTTCACCCATCGATGTTTTTTTTTTTTACCACGTAATGATGAACTGCCCATAATTACTCAATTAAATGCCCCATGTGATTCAGAAAGCTTAAAACGACACGTGATTTAGCTAACTTAACTTATGGAAGACAGTTTTCATCCTAAAAGGCACCAAACAATTAATCTGGAAGCTGAGAATATGTCCTACAACTGGCTATGAACAAGTAATTCTATTAATAATAGTTCTTTCACCCACTGATAAATTTTTTTGATCTAGTACTATTGAACTGCCATAGCTTCTGAGTAACTACTCAGTTGTATGCCTCATGTAATTTAGAATGCTTAAGATGGCATATGATTAAGTCAACTTAATTGATAAATCACATTTTTTGCCTCAAAGGACTACCAAATATTTTTATCAGGAAACGGAAAATATATCCTCCTATTGGATACTAATTTGTAACTCGACTCATATTGGTAGTATCTACTACTGAACTGCCATTGCTTCGGAGTAATTCCTGAATTACATGCCTCTTGAGAAGTAGAAAGATTAAGATGGCACGTGGCAAAACTAGCTTAATTGATGGAGCACATTTTTCTTCCCAAAAGACACCAAAAGTTTAATCTGGAAACGGACAATATGCCATCCAATTGAATGCCAACTGGTAATCCTCATATAAATAATAGCCGATGATCGGGTAACCCGCGTGTGTCCGCAATGAAACTTGCCCTACGGCATGATAATTTGATAATGTGTTTTGGTAATGTTTAACATGCAGGGAAAGACTTTATTGTGACAAGGCTGAACTCGATCCGGCAACTTAACAGTTTTACTGGTAAGACTGTCATTTCAGGGGAATGAAGAAACGAAAAAATGGTCTACAATGAATGCTACCTACTGGAGTTAGGGTTACAATTTCAACTATCAAAATATCACCAAACAAGCAATGGCTTCGTTCAAATGTAGAAGCAATTTTCACCTGTCATACCCTTGACGGGCGATTTTCTAGTTCCTCCTAATAGTTCTTTCACCCACCGATATATAATTTTTACCCTCTATTATTGAACTGAACTGCTTCTGAGTAATTACTCATGTGGTTGAGAAAGCGTAAGATGGCATGTGATTGAGATAACTGAAGACATTACTAAAAACTATCTTATCAGAGGAACAAAGTAAAAAAATATCCTGCTGTATTGTTCTTTTTTTTGCTGAGGAATCAGCAACATGAATTAGTACTGTATTCTTTTGCATGCTATTAATATTCAACAGTTAATTGTCGTCGTGCGGTTGCAGAGGAATGTTGATGCACAGACATTTCGTGGTTGTCCTTCCGGAAGTAGAGAACTCATCGTGTAGAAGGTTCAACCGCTACCTCCTCGCCGTTCTTGAATAGCTCATTCAAGTGGAAGATTAGTTGCATTTCTCGAATGAAATAATGTAAAGGAGATCATATATTGTGCATTATTGGCTGAATAATAGGAAAATCTTGACTTAAATCACAGAAATAAAATTTCGGTTGGCGTAACGGAAGAATGACTAATGGCAGATAATATTGTGTGCGTAAGAGATGTATTTCTTTTAATTATACTATGAAAGTAACGTTTAACCCTTGAATGTATTGTGTTGCCGTTTAGCAGCATACCCAATGTAGTCTTCTGAAATACTATAAGAACAAATTGAAACTCTGTAGTTGCACCCCCCTCCTAAAATAAATAAAGAAAGAAAAAGAAGTACTCACTGGAGATGCTATTAAATCAATTTAAACTTGTAAATGCACCAATCTAATGGAAAACAAAATATTTCTTTTTTTGGAAATCGAAAATGTAAGTCTTTTTTTTTTAGTTTAGTGCGCTTGAAAGTGCCCACTTCTTTAACTCTATGAAGAATAAATTTTATACTTATTGTTTGTTTGGCAGTTTTACAATTTTTATCAATTTATGGGACTTTTGATGGTCAATTATTTGTTGTTTTTTCTGTCAAAGCTTGATATTGCCAAGCGATTGTTTAAACGTGGAGATCGCAATACCGAACCATATATGCAATACCGGTATTCGGTATTTTTAAAACTTGATACCGAAATACCGGCATTAATACCGGTATTTGGATTTTCTCAATGAATGATCGCAAAAAAATATTCTTTCTTTGACATATTTCATAGTTTTGTGCAAAAAGTTCATTGTTTAAGAAACTTTATTGTGAACAAATAAAAAATGAAGGAACAAATGTCATAAGATTTCAATGAAAATAAGAAACATAATGCATATATTGAGTTGTCACTAAGCCTAGAACTCGTTTTATGGTGCTGATTTTCTGTAATTGAAAATAATCTTTCTGAATTCCTGCTGGTCGGTGGTACTGTTAATGATGCAAGTGTTTCTTTTCTGTTACGTGCAGATTTTTTTTTTTTTTGTTAATGCGCCCAGTAGTAATTTCTATTCGAGATACAATTCTTTTGGAATATAAGCATCATAAAGTAAAAAATAACGTCAAAAGCACAAATTTCAGATAAATACAGACACTTGTTTCGACGTTACAAGGAACACCTTTTTCAATGCAAAAGAAATGAGCTTCTTCATTTAATGACATCCGACAAAAGGCAAACTTGGCTTTTGTCGGACGTCTTTTCATCCATAAGCTCATTTCTTTTGCATTGAAAAAGGTGTTCCTTGTAACGCCAAAACACGTGTCTGTAGTAATCTGAAATTTGTGCTTTTTGACGCTGTTATTTCTTACCTTAATTTTCAGCACAAAGATATTTATTTGTTTATAAACATCATCTTCAACAAGTTTCTCTTGATCAGGATAGGCTTGTGTTTCTGTTTAAAAAACCCTTTGGTTTACAATTTATTATGAACCTAATTAAACTTGATGTCTTTTGTTAGTTTCTTTTTATCGCTTTCGTTTTCTTTGCAAAATTATTTACAATTATGAAAATATCTGAAAATATGTTCCAGTTGTGTGCCTTTCCTCTGTGTAAATTTTTAAGGTACTTTATAATTATTAAGTGTTACCTCGCCAAGTATACAGCTAAATAGCGAGAGAGGACAGCACTCCAATGGACAACAACTGCATCTCGTAAATTTTCCAAATTCTTATGCTAACTCATCAAAAATGATCTCCTGAATCCAAAAATATAGTTTTTTTCCCACACAAATAATTCATTAATTACTTATTAAGCATTGTAATTGCCCTAGAAGCGCCGTGAGAAGAAAAGACCCCTGATTGTCCTGACGTCATTTATGCCTAAATACACCACACCCTTTCCGCTCGCAAAACGTTTTTCAACTGGAGTTGAACGCTGATGCTCCTCTAAATTTCTTTATTTTGTTATTTACATTTAATATTTAGAATGCATTTTCGATTTTCAAAGATTATTGTGCAATGAAACAAGGACTCTAGAAATCTGACATCCATAATTTGCAGAAAATAAAACGTTACAAACCAGCATTTTTTTTTTCAGCTGAAATCAGAGATGTATATGGAAGCTCAGCGGTGTGATTTTTTGGTTTATTTTTTAAGTTAGCGCTTAATAAGTCGGGATAATTATTATAAATGAGAAAATAGAGGCGGATGGGCTGTAGAGTTAATTAATTCGTGGTTTGACTGCCATCGATGGATCGCGCACGCGATTTTAATCTTCCCTTTCAATTCAAATACAGTGTTTTTAAAGTCAAATTTGAAAATTTATGGCACTGATTGACTGCAAAATCCCTTTCAATATTACTGCTAACCCATAACAAATTTGTAAGCAAATTTAGAAAAACGAAACACGTTATTTTAATGCTAAAAACATGTATGCGAAAAAAAAAAAGAAAAAAAAAGAAAAAGTACATTGGAATATCTGAGATGTTTGATGCAAAATGTGATATTTCGATCAGTTCTAGTTCAATTTCTTTTTAAAATATTCAACTTCTTCAAAGAAAGCTACAGATTGTGGACTAAGAGAACAAAAACATATAAGAACAAAAATAAGTAAAATACTGTTTCATTTTTAAATTTTTTTAAATAAAAATATGCATTTTGATAAATAGTAAATATTTAGGTGTTCTTACAGAATCTATATTTTCAAGCTTACAGAAAATTTAAACAGTTTTTTTTTTCTATTCTAATTTACCCTAAGAGCATTTGTTGGAAATATCAATTTAAAAATAATACTAATAATTTTAAAGAAAAACTAAAATTGAATGAAACTATAACTCTAAGCTTGAGTAATTTTAAGGTATTATAATCATTGAGAAGAAATAGATATAGAGAGTGCAACCCTACTATCCCGATACGGCAACAGTACCATGTGACCTGGGCAGCAATTTCGAGTTGGCCGTAAACGCTGAAGAAGTCTTCATTAGCTGAAGCCATGCATGATAACAACCTTTAACTGTAGAAGGGAAAAATTAGATTTATAGTAACAGTGCACTGTAAACTGTGAGGGAAAAGCAACACCAGGAGGTCCAGTAACTTTTCCCTAGCATGTACGAATGTTTTTTACCTCTAAATAAAGAAAAAATAACATATACATGCATTCAACGAGTACATATTCCACAGTTGCATATAATTTTTAAATTTTTGTACTTATTTTGCCTATAAAATTTATAAAACATTGTAAATCTTGAATGCAAATAACATTTTAGTTCCATAAAAACACTTTACTCGATTGTGATGCTTGTTTGCATTAAAATTATTTTTTTTTCGGGTAGGAGGGGGATGTTAGGTTACATTTTCCTTATCCTAATGCATGTTTGATCAAGATATTTTAATTTAAAAGTTTTTCTTTAACCCACACATAATTTAAGCTAAACTCCAATTGAGCTCTATTCCGAATAGGAATAAAAACTAGCTTGAAGAAATTATTATAGTTCCCATTGAAACTAGAAAAAAACTAATATGTATATCCTTGCCCCCCAAAGAGCAATTACTTAAAATTACGAACAGCAAGAAGAAATATCCCCTCCTCCCGAAGAAAAAAAGAATTTAATTGAGCTATGCATTTCAAATAGTAGAACAAACTGAAATTTTTAATATATATTTATGTATATTGATATAAAAATATGTATAACAAGATAACAAGTAGAGTAAATTAAAAATCTTCCGCCTCGGAATACAAAAAAAAAAAAAAAAATTAAAATACTCGTGACAATTCGAATTCTGACTTTCACCCAAAGAGCCCGAAGGAATGAAGTTTTATTAAAATATGCATTAATTACTGGAACAAATGGAAAAAAATCCTCTCCCCCCCGTCTAGGTATCTGACTAGGCTCAGGCACGTAGCTAGGATTTTGTTAAGGGGGGGGTCCAAGGTTGCACGAACTTTAAAAATGGAAGCATGCTAAATCAGAAGCATTAACTGTTAATTGTATAAATTAATACTATTCCAATCAAAACTACAATTAATAAGTATGATAATTAGCTTAATTAAGTAATGATATAATATAAGTATGATAGTTAAAGCTTTGCAATATATTTGCTTTCAAAAAAAGAAAACGCTCAATACTGTCTAACTCAATAAATGCTCCATAATTCCCCACTCCTGACTGTTTCGAATTGGATTTTGAACTGCATTTAATGCTTCTATAGACGAAAATATCGCCAAGGCTCATTAAAGAAAAGCTCGAACTGTTTCTTAATTCATTTAAATTTTTAGGATTCATTCAACCATAAGAAATGGAATGATACTTCTAATCTTCATCCTTTTTAATAGTATTTTCATATAAAAGCTTATTAGGAAAACATTAAAGCTGTTCAAACAACGAAAATACATAGGAAGTGTCGTTGCTCGTTAATAAGTATTTTCTTGTTATGTATTGCTAAAATAGATATCTAAGGATCAGTTATGGTATTTACGATAAATTAAGTTAAACAATAAAATATTTTTAAGAAAATTTGAATGATAATTTGTTAATAAATACTATTTTTAAGGCTATCAATGATATTAAACATTTTTCTTGGACATTTTCTATTTAAGGAGTTTCACATGCAGGGTCATTTAAGGGTGATAAGAGGAAGTATTACTTTTAGAACTTAGGAAATTGAATGAATACACTTACGAACACATTGTATTTACATAGTATTTTTATGTATAGATATGTCTTTACCCCTCTTCAGGAAAACAAATAAACTAAATCAAATCTGTAGTTCTGTTCTTTATGCTGATTCAAAACAATTTCTGTGCAAAATGTTCCATACTAAATTTAAAATTTCGATTTAAACAACTGTAGGGAAAATGACTGATAGTAACAATAATGAATCATCACAACAAAATTTGACACTTTAAACCTAGTTATTTCACTAACAATATGGAAAGATAAAAATTTTAAATTTCTATATTTGGCGGTAGTCATCCGATTACGGACCTTTAGGAAGTAATCTTTGTCCTATTTGTGATAATGCGGCAGCATCAAAATTAGATATTACTGTAAAAAGCTAATCATCTTTCGGTGACAAATATAAAAGGTTTATAGGTTGTTTGAAGCCTCAGTTGGCAAACATTCTGCTCTAAGTCATCAGATGTTTTTAAAAAAGGACAAATTTCTTGTAAAAACTCTAAAAAAAGTTGTAAATTAAAAATCTAGATACGATATAAATTGATATTTTGAAATTACATAACAACTAGAAGATCGCCTGTCAAGATATGATGGATGAAAATTGATTCCACATTTGAACGAAGCAATTGCCTGTTTGGTGACATTTTGATAGTTGACATTTTAAACCCTAACTCCAGTGGATTAACCCTAATCTTCAGTAGATAGCGTTCATCGTTGACCCCTTTTTCGTTTCTTCATTCCCCTGAAATGACAGTCTTACCAGTAAAACAGTTAAATTACTAGATCCAGTTCAGCCTTGTTACAACAAAACCTTTCCCTGCATTTTAAACATTACCAAAACATGTTATTAAATTATCATTGCGTGGCGCGAGTTTCATTGTTGATGAGGTCGAGAGCGTTACTCGATCATTGGCTATTATATTTATGAGGATAAGAACAATTACTATTATTTTTGCATTTGGCGTCTACTGTGCTTTTTAACTATGAATGTACAGATACTTATTAAATAATTCTTGAATACAAAAAAGTCAGTAAATAGCTATCAATAAATTTGTTAAATGAAGCATACGCACGAATATTATATAGTATTTTATTCGAAAAATGGAACTAGATTATAGAAGAAAATATATTTTTTCAGTTAAACTAATTAATAACTTTTTCTTTTGACCTCATGAACACAATTCAGTTAGTACTTTAAAATATAGATTTAAAATAATTTCATTGTGAAATATATATGTATCTTTAAACTTATACATCTTTACACACATGCGTTAATCATTCCAAAGTTGAAATTTAAAAAACCAAACACATTCAATTTTTTTTTTAATTCAATTTCTTTGTTTTTTTTTAACTTTGATATAATTGAAATCAATTTTGTTACATTAGTATTAACCTTTATTTATTCATTTCTATTTTTTTACTACCTCCAGATACATATTTTTTTCCCCCTTTTTCATAAATCATATATAAATACGCAAGAGATTAAACATTCGCAAAAATTCTAGTTTTTTTCGGTACATTTTTGCTCAGAAAGAGTGAAAGAAAAAAAATCTGTTACCTTGTGATGAAAATTAATAAATATTCAGAACGAATTTCCAGACATTAGTTTCATGGTTGTAGAAAGGCATTTGATGAATGCTAAAATTTGCGAGCTTCCGGGACACAATGATATAAGTAATCCATCATTGTTAGGAATAAAAATTATAAGTGAGATAAATTGAATTGATTGGTTGAAAAATGAAATGATATTCGATGATGTTTTTGTCAGAACAAAATTTTAAATAAATGAGAAAACAATGCATAAAATTGCTCCTATTGTTAAAAAAAGAAAAAAAAAAACACATTAAAAAACTGCAATTCAACTTACCCAGTGGGGGTTGGCTAATTTTTTCTTATGAGTTTATGGTTTTACTCCTGATTTTTCCCTTTTACTTTAGAGGAAAACATTCGTTCAACCAACTCATACCAATGGCAGCAATAGAGAAAGTGAATGTGCGAAAAGAGTTCTGCACTATCCACGACTCTAGAGGCCTTAGGCACCTTCTAAAAAGACGGCGGCTGACCCCACAACTGTCCTCTTTGTAAGACCTTCCCTCAAAAACATTCCGACAAATTTCCTGTCTCCGACATTTTCATCATTGGTGACTCTCATCAATCTTTCGTTGACAATAAATGTTTGTTTACGAGCTGCTGGCGATTTCCTTGCGGGGAGTAAGATAATGTCTCCTTTTCGGACATTTTCGGATAGCTGCTGGCGATTTTCTTGCGGGGCAGGGGACTAATAAGATAATGTCTCCTTTGGGCAGGTCTGCGACGCGTACCACGGGATGAAGACTTCTGTCGCCAACCCCCCCCCCCCCCCCCCCCCCCCCACCACCACTCCCAGAGGCTCTATTGTTTTGAACTAAACTGAACGTGAAAAAGTTATCGATTAATAAAAATATTTAGGACAAAAGAATTTTTTATTTAATTAATTTTCTTTTGGAAAATTCTGTTTATGTAAGTGCAGGAGGACAGTGACCTATCGGGAAGGGGGGGGGTCCGGACCCCATGGACCCCCCCCTTGGCTACGTCCCTGCTAGGCTGACATGGCCTCTCGTCTTCTAAAGAAAAGAATGCATACAATTCAATTAAAGCTACTCCTGTTGCTCGAAAAAAAAAAAAAAAAGAAAGAAAGAAAAAGAAGGAAAGAAAGAAATTTCACCCTAAACTTTAAAAGAAAAATCTCTCCCCCCCCAAAGCATGATATTTCAAATTTTCTAGAAGGGTACATGCAAAAGGCAAATAGTTAATGTATGTTGCGCCGAAAAACAGCAAAAATTACGCCAAATTTATAAAAATATAGTTATTTTCCAAAAGCATGAGAGGGGCAATGCCTCTCCTGATTCTCTCAAATGGCAGACCTGCCCCCGTCCCCCCAAAGAAAAAAAAAACAATAAGAAGAGTGCATAACTCTAGAAAAAACACCTGTATTCCACATAAGTTTATGTTTTGCCGAATTTTAACCCGTTTCACATGTAAAAACTATCGATACTAGTCAAATGATGTCTATGGGTGGCTTATATGTAACTTGAAACCACGAAAAAAATTATTTAAAGCATTTAATTGGCAAGAAACCATCAATTAAACATCGCTCTAACCCTATTCGTACGGAGATCCTATGTTGTTTCTTCCTTAGCAACGCGCATAGCAACGGCATGATTGGAAACTTCCCCGCGTTTCTGGCAACCCCTGACGTCACACTAAACGTGTCTATTTCAGTGAGACATTTGCTATGGCTCCCTCCATTAGTATTCCTTCTCAATGATTATAATTTCTTTAAAACAATTTTTGCGCATAGTTTTCGGTTTTTAAAATTAATGCAAAAAAAAAAAGAAAACACACACACACACAAATTACTATTTATAAAAATATAAGTAAGGGCCTAAAAACGTGATTGTTGAAGTTGTGAGAACTTCGAAAAATAAGTAACCTTAATGGAACATAGGACATATTAACTATAAAAATAATTTTTCATATAAATTAATGTTAGAACAAAATTAAGTATGGACAAGTCTTTTTTTTTTTTTTTGTTACTAAAAGCAAAATTGTTCTTTCTTATTTTTGAGCATACAAAGAAAAAAATAAGTTGGTAAATCACATTTCATAACTCTTGGAATAACATCATATTTGATGTATGAAATTAATTGAATTTCTGCCCGCATTAATATGCTTTCAAAGCAAGGTCAATTCCTTGACTATAATGATTCAAGAAAATATTTAAGATTCAAGGATACATTAAGATCAATTCTTTGATTCATGTTTACGTGATGCCTTCTGTTCATCTAAAACAAATGTCTCAAGTGACTTTAATTCTAACCTTTGTCAAGTAAATTTAATTCTAACCTTTGTCAAGTAAATTTAATTCTAACCTTTGTCAAGTGAATTTAATTCTAACCTTGTTATTTTGGCAGACTTGCAACCAACAAAAAATGCTATTGTTGTCCATTCCAGTGACATTAACATTAAAAAGGAAAAGTTTTTCTCCAAATTCAGTACAGTTCAGTCAAATACAATCGAATCCCAACTTACGCGAGGGATGCGTTCCAAGACCCCTCGTGTAAGTCGAAATTTTGCGTTGTGAGAGAAGGTACGTGTAAATTTTTTTATAAACATACTTAATTATTTTAGACATTTGTTAACACCACCTCAAACTGTTTTAAACCATTCCTATATCATACATTACCGTTTCTTACATAAAGAACTAAATTTTTATTTGTGTTTTTTAAAAAGCTATTTTAATCAACGTAAAATACTTTTACGATGCACAAAATCAGTGATAAACGGAAAAGAGAGATATAAAATAAACCAGTGCGGTACGTACAGTACGTAGTAATAATAAAATGATGTATTACAATAATACTGTGCAGCAGATCCAGTAATGATATTTGTAACTTTAAAAAATGAAGATGTTGATGAGATTTATGCTTCGTGATCAAATCGCTATTCTAATATATTTTTAAATACAGTTGCTTCGTCAGTTCTTCTATAACGTTTCCATTTATGGCAACACCCCTTTTCCTGGTTTCTTTAATTATCAATACAAAAGCAGCTTCCATTTTATAGTTTTTTCATTTTAACTCAGACACTACTCGGCGAACTTTTACGGATTTCCTTTTTCTTGACGTTTAATTGTACATCTTGAAGATTCACTCACACCTAATTGTCGTGTTACTTTCGACGCGTCTTTTAGTTGTTCAATCACATCGAGAACCCTTAGCTTTTCTTTAATTGTCAGAAAATTTCTCTTTTTCGTTCTGATTTCACACACTTTAGATGGAACAGTGCTCTTAGATGTCATTATATTTCATCAACTTTCGCATTTAGAATGAAAATAATTTGGTAAATGCGGAGTAGTTATTTGGATTCACAAATAAAGCTATGTTCAGACTAGTATGGTGTGGAAACTTCAACTGTCAGTGATGCTGAAGGGATGAAGGTCCATTCACGAAAAAAATATTTTTAGTAGCCAATAACAAAGCTGATACTTTTACAACGATTTCGTTCTGAAAATTTTCGTGTTGCGGACAAGGAATTCGCGTTAGGTCTAAAACTATTTACTGGTGAAAAAAATCGCAATACAGCCATTTCGCGTAAGTCGAATCTCGTTGTACGTTGTGAGTCGACTGTATTAAAAATATGTGTGATGAAATATTGTTGCAACTGATGGTTGAAATATATAATTCATAGCACAAATACAATTGCAATTACACTTGGAATTAACTTTCACAAAAAGAATAGTGAACAATCAAGGATATTTAAAAAATAAAAACCTGGTGCACGTAGAGGCATGAAAAACCTTCCTCCATTAATATATTTTATTATTTCGTGCTTAAGTATCACCAATAGTTTGATTTTGACAATGCTTCGTTGAAAAAAGTATGCACCTTTAAAATAACAAGATATATCTAATTAGTGAAATCGAAAACTTTTTAATTGAAAGATATTTATTATTTTCAGCTACTACCGAAAATAGCGGTATTTTACCTCAGCAACTACCAGTATTATGAAGTTGCAAAATAGCTCGAAATACCGGTATTCGCAATACCGGTATTGCAATCACTACTTAAACGTTAACATTCTTAAACACAACCAGGATTTTTTAAAGTATTTTACTCATGCTTTGAATAGAACTTCAAAGCCAAAGAACATATTTTACAGCGTTTTTAAAAATTCATGTTTTTAAGGGTTTGGTGTTTTAACATCGCATTGTAAACACCGTACTGCAATTATACACAGATATTTTTGTATACACGCTTTGAAAGAACTTCTTTATAGATAGAAATTGCATGTATAAGATTTGGGGGCCCGTACAAGTGCTGATCGTCTTTGAAAGTTTAGTAGGGAATTTTCTAAAAACTTTTGACTATGATATACCTGTAACAATTGTGTTTAATAAAACGGAAAACGCTTCCTGTATTCCGATTATAGGTATAATGCAAAACATTTTTAAAGGAAAAAATTACAGGTTATTTGTTTTAATGCATCTAGAAATTTAGTTCGGTGTAGACTTTTTAAGAGACTCCTTATGAAGTCGGGTGAGGAAAGCTGGGGGGGGGGGGGGATAAATTTTTGCTTTGCGTTTAAAACCAGATGACTTTTGCAGAAAGTTTATTTCATCTCAATTCGACAATGTATAATGTTTCACTAATCCGCAAGTAACGTTATGAAAACAGTAACAAATTGCTTATCAAAATTTATTAGGCAAATTACAGCGGTGAACTAGAAATAAGAAACTTAGAAATTAGAAACTTAGAAAAGATATTTTGAATTTGTATAAAGAATTTTAAAGTTTATACTGAGACGAACATGCATCAAGAATTTTATTTGATTTAATATTGAAAAGAGAGAGTTGAAATATTACCGAGTTACATTTAATTCCTCTTAACTCAATTTTCCTTTTTTTTTCCCTGTCGGTTTTGGGAGTTTGTTACACGTTTTCTTCCAAGTTTGTTTGTTTGAAAAATTTAGGATAAAATATATTTATTCCTGCTTTTATTGATTTTATTCATCATGGATTTAAATTACTACACAACGGTGGAAATACTTTTTATCCGGTTAAAACTTAAATTTATGTGCAGAAAGAAATTCTTGTGATTGTTATTTACATTTTTTTTTATAGGCACTTAAAGTGAAGTTTATTGAATCATTTCTCGCACGCTGTTTTCTATTACCAAAAATTAAAAAAAAAAAGAAAAGAAAAAAAGGATAGAAAAACAAAAACCTAGCACATAAAAGTTAGAAATACGTAATGAAATATTTAAACTTTTAGGAGAAAACCGAAAGCATTTTCGAATGAACATAAACCATTTCAGTACTTTTAAAAATATTTACTTTTTGTAAAAGCCTAAAAAGAATTTATCACTATTTCCCAAAAAGTCATAGTAAATAACGACTAATGGGGTCGTTTCCAAAATTTTAAAAGTATTTTTTTCTGAAAGATTATGCTTAAAAATATAGGATCTAACCATTTTTTAAATAATTTATTCAAGTTTAATATTTTTAAAAAATTACTTAAATAGGTGCGATTTCATTGTTTACGTTTCTGTCGTGTGACATCACAAATGATGAAATGCCATTCAGTGTTGCCATTCATGGAGAAAAATATTTAATTTGCATCTTTACTCACGTGTATTGGCAACGATATGGTTGATAGCAAGCGTAGACCGCAATATTTAATTCGCTTCTTGATTATCAAAACGTGGAAACGTGGTAGAAAGATGCGCCAAAAAGCATCATTTGTGACATCATAAAGACCACGCCTTGTTTCCAAAATCGGACGTTTTTAAAAAATTAATTAAAAAATAACTCTTGGGAAAATGAAAGTATTTTCTGGATCCATGTTATTTTTTTTACTCGTTCTATCAATTTCAGTGACTGAAAGCAGTACTTTTGTCTGAAGGAAACAACCCCACTGCTTTTATTCGTATTTCTTAAATAATAGGTGCATTCACGTGTGCGCAGACAGCTATAGTAAATGCATTGCGAACGACTAAAAATACACGCATGGAGAATACGTTCTAATTTAAATTTTTTGCTATAAGATATTCTTGTTAAAAATCAGAAATGCGTTAATTTCATGATAAGTGATTAATAAACACGTAAAACAGCTAAGAAACCTGATAAGTACTTTTCCTTTGGGTAACAAAATAGACATAGTAGCATAAATGACATTCTAGTTGACCTCTTAGGGCAAAGTGGAAGATATGCTCAACACTGTGTATACCATTTTTTTTTCGATAGTTAAATATAAGCTTGAAAAATCATAAGAATAGATCATCTTATATCAAAATTTTTACAATATGCAAACTGTTTAACTAGTACACACTCAACGCTGTTCTCTCTAAAAGAAAACTTATGTACTTCTAAATACACCGCCAGCTCAGTCAAATCCAGCCGAGGACTGCAGTTTCGTGCTTATTAGCACTCATCAGTCCAGCATAGGAAAGTGACTGAGTTTGAGGTGGAACACCTCTTAAGGAAGCCAAGAGTGCCAAACAAACTGGTAGCTAATACAGAATTAGCACTGACCAGACGAGTGGCCGAAGCAATGGTTCGGTTCAAATCGAAGATTGAAGGCAAGGCAGGTATATTCATTAAGTTACCGCCCTATAGCCAGGGCTAAGGCAGAAATACATGAAATACACCGCCAGCTCAGTCATATCCAGCCGAGGACTGCAGTTTCGTGCTTATTATCACTCATCAGTCACTCGTCTGGTCTCTGCTAATTCTGTATTGGATACCAGTTTTGCACTCTTGGCTTCCTTAAGAGGCTTTCTACCTCCAGCTCAGTCACTTTCCTATGCCTGGCTAATGAGTGCTGAAAAGCACGAAACTACAGTCCTCGGCTGAAATTGACTGAGCTGGCGGTGTATTTCATGTATTTCCGCCTTAGCCTAGGCTATAGGGCGGTAACTTACTGAATTATGTACTTCTGTTTGAAGAAGAAAGGTTTCCTTCAATAAACTCATAAAAATATATGTAATATATATTTTCAAACCAATATTGTATACTACTGCCGTGGGCAGGTTAAGGGCAATAACTGCAAATTTTTCATTTTAATTGCATTTTTGTCATCTATAGTACAGGTAGTTATCAAAATAATGGAAACACTTGGATATTTTTTTGGGAGGGGGGAATCGCTACTCTGGCGTAAATGTTCTGTTTGTAAAGGTGCTCTTCTACCTTGAATCGCTCACACTGGTGACTCTATACGTTAATTGAGTTCTGTGGTCACTTTTGCTGCTGTTGTTCGCTTTTTAGACATCACAATCCACTTCAATACCCGTCGGTTTATTTCACTGAGCTTCTCTTTCCACCCACTATTTTGCTTTGCCGATTTTTTTTTTTTTTTACCGTGCTGTGTGTATGCTGTCATGACTTGAGATACTGTACTTTTAGATGCACCAAAAGTTGAAATGTTTCAGTTACATTTTTGCTACAGCTAGACGCTCTCCAACAATTTGGCCTCTTTAAAAATTTCAAGGGGTCTGACATTTCCTAGGTCTGACATTTCACGTGCTTGAAAAAAATCCAAGACTTCCAGAACTTCCGTTAAACCACCAAATAGTACCAGCATATGTACATTGCTATTTATAAAAGGAAAACCAGGTATCTAATTTTATTCTTTATTGCTTTCAAAGCGCATTCAAAAATGTCACTTTTATTCTCAGGTGTTTCCATTATTTTGATAACTATCTGTACGTTAGCTTTATGGTGCAAGCTTGATTATTTGGTTTACGCTAAAAAAAAAAGGGCGAAAAAATGTCTAGTTCCAACATTTCCCTATTGTTAGTATTGAAACCAACACACATTTTTTCATTTATCTCGAAAACACATTTCTGCAGATCTGCACACGGCAGTATAGTAGACGATAAGGTATTCACCTTAAATTTTCTTGAAATATTCTTCACAGATAACCAATCGAAAAGATACGTTTTCCTCTTAATTGAACAAAGATTTTAGATGCAATTCAAGAGTTTGTATTTATGTTGCCTTTAAAAAATCATACTTCGTTTAAAAAAATTATAACTAAATCGGATTTTTTACTTCCTTTTTTGTTAAAGGAAGTATTGTATTCGCGAAAAACTTTTCACTCAAAATCGACCTTAATTTCCATTTTACTCACCCCCGAATGAATGTTGAGTTTTTTTTTTTTTTTTTTTTTCGACTCGACCACACGTGGATAAGTGCCTAAGAACATATAGACACGTGAAATATCCGTTTTGACGATTCCCGAGTTAATTACAACGGGTTTTCTCGTGACGTCTGTATGTACATATGTGCGGATGTGTATATGAATGGCGCATAACTGAAGAACGGTATGTCCTAGAAAGTTAAAATTTGGTACGTAGATTCCTAGTGGAGTCTAGTTGTGCACCTCCCCTTTTGGTTGCATTCGGGTGTTTCTAAAGGGGTCTTTTGCCACTTTTTTGGGGGAAATCATTGTTAATTTCGATGTAAACTTAAGTGGTGTTATAATTTGGCGGACAATTGGCAATATATCGCCGGTATTTTGGTCGCCAAGTTTTGTCGACAACTTGGTGACAAATTTGGCGATTTTTTTTTTTTTAAATCTGGTTTCATTTTGGCCATTGTTGGTGATATTTAGAGAGTAAACTATTGAATCACATTAAAAATACTAACAATGGGGAAATTACATTAAATTGGAGTAAAAGGAAGTCATGTGAAGCACACATCAGCTCGCTTTTTTTTTTTTTTAATATGAAGCTCCTTTTAGTCGAATACCGTGTGTTTGCTGAATCTGTTATCACCAAAATTATATTCCCAGAATTTTTTTTTTATTATTATTATTATCCGGTTAATGATGCCTTTTCTCGCATTTAATTTTATCGACACGCCAAAACCATTTCACATAAAAATAATTAATATACACTTACCTACTATCATTTTATATATATATTCAGTTTCAGAGAAACGATTGAGTAAAATAATCATCAGTACACAAGAGAAACTTCTCAGGTATTATTTTTATATTTATACAAATACAAAAGTGACGACCAGCAACAGGCTCTGGGCCCAGCTAGACTGGTCCTAGTCAATTTACAATCCCCAGTGAAGATCAATGGCCCTCTTAAAACTGTCTACTCCCTTGCTCATTACCACCTCTTCCGGTAAGCTGTTCCAAGGTTCCACTACCCTGCTAAAATAATAATTTTTCCTAATATCCATGTTAGCCTGAGATTTAAATAGCTTAAAACAATGACCCCTTGTCCTGTTTTCAGTGCTCAACTTTAGCCCCGTAACATCTTTCGTTTTAATAAATTTAAACAGCTGAATCATGTCCCCTCGGTCTCTTCTTTGCTCAAGACTGTACATTTTTAGCCTTCTAAGCCTGGAATCATAATCTAAGTGGGAAAGTCCACTTATTAGCCTTGTAGCCCGCCTTTGAACCCTTTCCAATACATTAATGTCTTTCTTAAGATAAGGAGACCAAAACTGAACAGCATACTCCAAATGGGGTCTTACCAAACTTCTATATAAGGGCAGAAGAACTTCTTTAGATTTATTTGAAATAGATCTATTGATAAACCCAAGCATCTTATTGGCTTTATTGCTAGCAATGCTGCACTGTTGGCTAAACTTTAAATCCTGACTTATTAGGACCCCCAGATCAGTAACTTTGTCTGCCTGACTAATGACTGAACCTTGCAAATAATAACTTGTACACTTATTTCCATGCCCTAAATGTAGCACTTGACATTTCCCGACATTAACAGCCATACCCCATTTATCAGCCCACTCCGTAATATGATCTAGATCCTCTTGCAGCTGATTTGCTTGTTCTTCATTTTCTACAGTCCCCATAACTTTGATATCATCAGCAAAACAATTCATGTTCCCAGAAATATTTTTGTGAATATCGTTCATAAAGACAATGAACAAAACAGGCCCTAACACTGATCCTTGAGGAACCCCGCTTAAGACCTCACTCCAATTAGAATAATTTCCCCTTACAACTACTCTTTGTTTCTTTCCGGTCAGCCAATTTTTAACCCAAATGAAAGTTTTCCCTCCTATTCCTATATCAGCTAATTTGCTAAGTAGAGCAACATGCGGTACCTTATCGAAAGCTTTTTGAAAATCAATGTAAACAACATCTACAGGCTTCTTATTGTCCAAAGCCATGGTAACTTTGTCATAGAAATGTAATAAATTAGTTGCACAAGATTTACCTTTCCTGAAACCGTACTGAAAACTAGTCAATAGATTATTAGTCTCTAGAAAATTTACTATCTTAATTTTCATCAATGTTTCAAAAATTTTGCAAACCACCGAAGTTAGACTCACAGGTCTATAATTTCCAGCACTCCCTTTAGACCCTTTCTTGAAGAGCGGTGTAATGTTAGCCAGCTTCCAGTCCTCTGGCACTGTCCCCGAATTATAAGAAGCATTGAAAATGTTTGCGATTACATCTGCTAATTCCTCTGCACATTCAACTAAAATTTTCGGATAAATATTATCTGGCCCCGGAGCCTTAGTCTCTTTAATTTTTTTCAAATGAAGTAAAACGTCATCCCTGGAAAATACAAAGTCTTCAAGCTGTACTATAGCTTGTGTCTTGTTGGTGTCAACTGTTGAGATACAGTTATCGTTAAAAACACTCGAAAAAAAGTTATTAAGAAACACAAAAACGACATGCATTTTCTTGAAACACTGAAAATGATAAAAGGTTATATATTTGAACAGTAGTAGGGGAATGTGGAGCAAAGTAAAATAGTACAAATAACTTACATTTTTCAAAATGAACAAATCGAAAATTACAGTAAAGAAACACGTTGAAAGGTTAATTTCCTTTTTGACAGTAAATTTTACTTTTAAAAAAAGGGGAAATTTTTCACTTCAGACATACACGGAGCAAACTTAAAACGAAAATATTTTGCTGATGAAATATTTTACATTTGATTAGTAAAAATTATTTTCATGAAATGAATGAATAAAGGGAAAAAAATAATGAAACAATAAAGAAATAAATAGATAAATGAATTAATATAAGGGAAAAAATGAGTGAATAAAATAAGTGAACGAATAAGAAAATATGTAGGAGAATGAATGAATATATAAGTGAATTTATGAATAAAAATGTAATTGAATTAATTAATGAATGAATACGAAAGGGATTTAATAAATGAACAAAAAATTAATGAAATAAACACTATTTCACATTGCCATGCGTACACTTAACAAATTGTAATAAACATTTATAATCAAAACCCACCGAGCATTAACTAAGTCAACATTGTTATTAAAGTGAAGAACCAACGTAAATAAAGCACAAATTCTGAAGAAAAAAGAATTTTCTTCAGAACTTGTGCTTTATTTACGTTATATTGAATTATTTATTAATTTAATAATTTAATAATTTTTCATAAATCAACACCACACTGGACATCAGTAGATATCAGTTAATGTTGAACAAGAACCTAAGTCCATTAAAATTTACATTTGCAATTGACTTATGATTAAATATGATTTTTTCTACTGTTTTTGCGCCGACTTCAAAAATTATGTTCAAAAAGTAGTATTGATGTTGTTCAAAGAATGAAATTATTTTTAATTTTTAGAGGAGCAATTTCCAGTTGCAGTTTTTGAAGTCGGTTCTATCTTTTTATTTATTTTTTTATTTTATTCTTTTTAGTGTAAATGTACTTCAAAAACACACATTTCTTCAAATATCTACGAAACTCATTTCTGCAGATACTGCAGTTAACCTGCCCACGGCAGTACACACGAGAGACAGATAGGTCTGAAGCTCACTCATCGTTAGTTTTTTTTTTTTTTTTTTTTTGTACTACCCAACTTAGCATCAAAAAATCTATGAGTGAACAACAAATCACTCCTCTTTTCCCACCTTTAGGGTAGGATTTTTTTTTTTTTCAAATTTAAATGGGACCAACTTCGGGGTATACCCTTTTCAATAAAAAAAGAATTATTGAAATCGGACAATTCTGTAAAATGTTAAGCGTGGTCATACATAAAAAATATAATAATTAAAAAATATATATACGGGTCGACTTGAGAACCTCCTCCGCTTTTTCGTCAGTTAAAAATCTCATTAAAGTTTTGGTAAGCAATCCGACACAGAAGCAGCAAGGGCAGGTCCGGAATTTTTTCAAAGAGAGATTGATTTTAAGTATTAGTTATCTCATAGTACGTATCTGATATACACATGCATGAAGCATAGCATTGTATTCCATAATAATTTGTTTTTAAATTAAAAAAATAGAGTGAGATGTAGCCAAGCGGAGGGAGAGGAGAAGGTTCCTGAACCATTTTCCTTCCTTCTTCGTCACCAAAGATATTCTGAATTTGCGCTTTTCAGAACTTCAATTTCAGAAAAGTTCCAGGAATTCTTCTGAAACTACTTCTTCGGCTTCGCTTATAGAACTTACGTTGGGAAACCAGGAGGAAAGCTCCTGAATTCCATCCTTTCCAGTAACATTACTTGAAATTTTCGAAAAGCGCGTCTTTGAATTTTGGAAACGGTCCTATAGGTAGAAATCCTCCGAACGTTTCCTCTCTCTAACATCACCAACGATCGTCGAAAATTGCCGTTTTGAAACTCCAATTTCGAAAAAGTTATGGGAGAGAATTCCAAACCTTCCTCTTTCGGCATCAAAGATTGTCTTCAATTTCGTTTTCAGGATTTCAACTTTAAAATATTGCCAGCGCGTAGAGTCCTTCAAAAGAGGGTTGATTGCCTCTATTATTCGTCCCTTGCATCTGCGCTTAAAAGAAGCAGCGAATGAAGTAAAACTCTTAATATTATTTTACGCC